>NW_026252374.1:0-167713 GCF_025094135.1 Mucor mucedo | reverse complement strand
GATACCTATCTTCTACAACCAAATATACAAATAACGATAAAACATTTTATATTTGGGATCGTATTTTATTCATTTCAAAGATAATGAATAAATGCTCAACTATTATGTTCTATTACCAATTACACTTGACAAACAAGTATGCATCTTTTACAGTAACCGTTCCATGATCTGATAAATAAGTGTCTCGTAATACTAAAGATTTATTAGAATACTCATGCTCCCGATGCACTGATATGGGACAACGTTAACTGGAAACAATTTTAGCGAGTAGTATCCATTTAACCCAAGGCGGGAAACAAAGTATAGATTTATTCCAAAACCAGAAAGGTTGACTCATCATTAAAACTCAGGAGAGTTGTGCAATATAAAAAGGATCAATTATTTCATAGCAGCAGAGTTCTTGGAGTCTATTTTTTACCTCCAATAAAAGATATACTTTTATCTCATTACTTTTCTATTGTAACTATTTTGTCAAATACCACATAAATAATAAAACAAAATAGAGAAAATAAGAATGGCTGCTTTTTCAAGTTGATATTGGTAGCCTCTACGTCATGGAAGATGGAAAAAAATCATGTCAAGCTTGACCAAATAATAATTGATATTTCAAAAAAGAAAAGTTGAAATTAATTCAGACATACATCACATAATAGCTGCTATTTTCGTTTTAAGCGTTAAAAAATTAAAAATGCTTTTTTGTGTCACATAGAATTGCCCACCTCACTCATGATATTGCCACATGTAAATTTGACTGCTGCACCGCCTGTCATAGTAATATATGTATATGTATATTGTCCTGCGGGATCCCAGTAGTATACTACTGTAAGTCGAAATGAGGAAGAAGCAAAGAACTTTCGCTTTATTTTATTTATAAAGCTAGATTCATCTGACGATAAACCTTTACTACCTTTTTATCGTTCTAAGGAAGGTAGATAATTGGTAAATAGAATAAGATCTGCGTTCTTAATTATAATTATTTCAAACAATCTCAACTTTGGAAGTCAGTTTGTATAGTTTTTTTTTACTCATATTAAAGAAAAACTGCCAGCTGAAAAGAGACACTAATTTTAAACTTTGTTCACGCCCGATCCTGTCTTTGATGAAAGGGCTAGAAATCGAGTTCATCTAGTGCATTACAAGTCGTCGGAGTTATGAAGTTATTTTATACCAAAAAAAAAAATGTAAACAAAAATTGTGGAAATCCCTTTCTCTCTTCTACCACATTTCTTATTAATGTGGCCATGTCAGCGACACATTTAAAACCGATGCCCATTTCTGATGGTAGAGCATCCGAAGATAGCGAAGCTTTCTCTTTAAGAGAAGAAGATCCACTTTCTTTAGCATCTGAAGCTCTACTTGATGACAATAATACTACTGTGGAGCCAAAGAGTCTGGTCAAGACTTCTGCTATAAACTTGTTTTGGATACTGATGTGGTAAAGTATTATATCTAAGTGTTTTTCTTAAATATTTAAATAGATTTTGTCGTTTTAGGTATACAGTAGGGTTTCGTCAAGCTGTGCCTGTAACAAGTACTTACTATTATTTTACTATAGTTTGCCACTATATTATCAGTATATAATAAGTGGATGTTTTCAGCAGAACATTATGGATTTGGATATCCCCTTTTTGTGACAAGTGTGCACATGATTGTTCAATTTACGTTTTCTGGAACTTCTTTACTAATCGTGCCTAGTTTGAGACCTACCAAAAGACCTTCCGTTTCCGATTACATGTATGTTTGTACAACATTTCTATACGTATATAAGCTTATCTTTCATTTGTGTAGATACAAAGTATTACCCTGCGCATTAGCCACGAGTCTTGATATTGGTTTGTCAAATCTTTCTTTAAAAACCATCACATTATCATTTTATAGTAAGTATTTTTCGAATTATACATTCCTTCTATGCTAACTTGTTTTGGTTTTTTTCTTATTGTAGCCATGTGTAAATCATCTACACTTGCTTTTGTATTGTTATTTGCATTTTTATTCAAGCTGGAGAAACCAAGCTGGAAGCTGATTTTGATTATTGTGATTATCACTGCTGGCGTAGTCTTGATGGTATCGGATGAAACGGATTTTAATTTAATTGGATTCGTCCAGGTCATGGCAGCATCAGCCTTTGGTGGCTTACGCTGGTCCTTAACGGAAGTACTTTTGCGTAAGGAAAGTATGGGGTTAACAAATCCATTTGCTTCTATTTTTTTTCTGGCTCCTGCACAAGCCATAATTCTACTGATTATTTCTGCACTAGTCGAAGGTTATATCACCATTTTTACAAGTTCATTTTTTGTTGATTTTTTGACAGGCGCACATACTGTGAGTAACCATTGTAAAGTATATACACAGTATGGGTATTAATACGGCTTCTAGATTGGCATTGTTTTGGCAGGCGGGAGTCTTGCCTTTTTCATGATCATGTCGGAATTCTTTTTAATTAAACGTACATCGGTGGTGACACTAAGTGTATGCGGTATATTTAAAGAAGTAGCAACTATTTTTATTTCGTCACTTGTGTTTGGAGATATCCTCACCTTGATCAACATTATTGGTTTATGCATCACCCTATTCGGTATCGGTCTATACAACTGGTTTAAATTAAAAATGGTAACTTCACGCAAACAAATATCAGACGAAGTTGAACCAGAGAACACGTCATCGCATCATCTCTATAGCACAGTAGCAGAAAGCACCCCCATTTTGTTGGTGGACGGCGGTCTTTCCGGTTATAGAGATAGTGAAGATGATGAAGACAATAGACACAACAGATACGAAATGCGATAGACAATAAACTTAATTACCATACATAATAATTATTTACTTTTAAAAAAAACGCAACTGAATGATGTGATGTTCATAAATTATACATATGCAATTTTTTAATTAATGATTGACTATCAGTGACTTTAATTCCATCTGTGGTTAACACTGGCCTCAATAATCAATATAAAAACAATATGGGAGAACTTTCTATAACAAGTTCAAGGCGCACTTGGATGACATGGAAGCAACAGTACTTTTAAAGAACCAAGAAGAAAAAATGGCCTTGGCTATATTATTATCTGATTAATTCTGGCGCAAGATATGCCTGGGGGGAAATTTAGTTACTGGATCAACCAGATCAACCGACGTAGCCAGACTGGCTTGTTGGTAGCTATTCGATAAGTTGTGCCTTTCAAATGAAATGATAATAGTATCTGTAAGATTATTGGTGTTCTCCATCGCCATACTTATGTGTGTCATGTAATGCACGTCTAAATGGCGAAAGTAGCTGGGTATCGGCAGAGACCACCGAAGAAAAACCAATCGATCCAATATTTTTTTGCGTCATTTTGATCACGGTTGATGGTTGTTGACTTTTGTGTGATTCTTCTGGGTATTCAGGGCTGTTACGAATTACTGCGCTTTTGATCCTTTTAGTTGTACTATTTTTCCTGACTATCTATTTGCTTTTGAAAGGAAAACATGAACTGCCTGTCACCGTTGACTTGTACTCACCAACCACCGCAAAACTGTCCAATTTTACAATTTTTCGAAACCCTGGATGGGTTCCCAAAAGGATACGATATTACTAATTTTATCAGATTCGCCTAAAGTTTGTAATAATTTCTCCCTATCCGTGGAATGCAGATACTGGTAGTATATTTTTGAGCGCACTCTCCTGGTAAATTGACACTGGTGCATATACGACGTTGCCAGCTCCTTTTAATTTGCAACTCTTTTTCTCGCTGAACCCAATGATTGGTGGCAAGAACAGCACCATTTACTTGTTTTGATGTCAGTTCAAAGATTACGTCTTTTTCAACATTAAGGTCCTATCCGGAAGGGTATCCTTCCTTTATTAAGCAGATTTGAAAGATCTCAAAATACTCGATCAGAACACTATTACCCTCAGTCGAATTTTTAACTGAATCCTCAACTAGATTTTCAACTAAATCTTCAAACAAGTCATTGACTGGTTCTTAGACTATATCCTCGTTTTGTACCTGAATTCTGACATTGACATTCTAGAAAATTGTCAATTCAAATCACTATGAACTATTCCATATTTTCCAAAACATTGAGAGACTAGAAACAGTACTCACTTAGGTAACTGGATTTTTACTCTTATCTACATCCTTTAAATGTTGACAATTCTGTTCAGTGTGTTGTTTTCTGCCGAACACTTTTGTGGAAGAGAACTTCGAAGTTTTGCAGGTTTTTCCAACTTTTTGCTTGACCATTTAAAAGTAACTAAGATGAAGCGAGATCTAGTCCAAGTGTAAACGTTGACAGCTTATTATAGTTCTAGAAGAGTTTTTCTTTGATAATTTCACAACCGATGGTAATTTCACAACTGACGGTAATCTAAAACCCAGTATATACTGCAAAAAGAAAAAAAAAAAAAAATAACATTAAAAAAAAAGTATATACAAAATCAGATGGTCCCCACGTATTAGAAGGTGCTGGGATCCTTTCCTTCTAGTTTTAATACGGATTACCGAAGTATAGGTGACAGGTCTCAGAGCAGGTTTTATAAACATAATAACGACACATGTTGTTTTTCAGATGGTTTATTGCAACAGTAGTCATTAAACAGATGAATCATATCCGTATTGTTGATTCAATACACGTAACTTGTCCTTGAGAGAATCCAAATTTAGGTAGGTTCCCTTCAGATGTCTATCACCACTGGTGGGGTCAAATGAGGTACGACCATGTAATACCCGTCTGTTGGCGAACATAACAAGTTGGCCTGGTTGAAGTGTCAATTGATAACGAAGTGAGTCATCCTCAACGAAATCTGCAAACTTTTGGAAGGCGCTATAGAATCGTTTTGCTTCCTTGGGAGACAAATCATCCATTGGACCTTGGAACTGAGGAGCATAGTTCACATGACTTTCCCAAGCCGGTCCGCTTTGTGGCTCCCCTGTGACGATTGTAGGCCTCTTGTAGTACATGTGATGGCCATTGTTTAAATAATGGAATGTAACGGGTGTTGTTGCTAAAATTTCATAATCCTCTGGATACTTTTCTTTTAATAATTCAACAGCACGGAAGGAATCTACAAAAATACTTGCGCCACCTGTCACGCTATTCTGTAAGCTTTGTAAAAGTTGAATTCCAGGAGGACTATCCAAATACCTGGGAAAAAAAACGGTTAAATAATTATGCGTATATATCATTGGTAATTCGTCTTACATAAGATCCATGTGGAAACCCAAATATAAACTAGTGTATGCGATGTTGATTGATTTAGCGATGTTTTTTACATCAAAATCACGGCCATAGAAAGTTTCTTGAATGGGTCCAATTCTTTCGGCTACCTGAGTACATGCTTCATCTGTCAAAGGAACATCCTTTAAAAAGACTAACCCTTTGTTGTACAGTCTTTGAACCACTGTATGCAGACCCTCATCCGTTTTCATATAATCATCATAGGACACCCATTCCAGCTTGTATTCGTCGCTACTCCAAGTTTTGGGAACTAGATGGTTAAATCTAAACTTCTCGCTTGCTTCACTGGATTGATATCTACGCAAGAAATCAAGGGGGAAACGACTCACATGAGCTTCCATCTCTTTCTCATGGCGAAGGGGAGCATCCCAAGTAATTTCTGCTTCCTCTCCGATAATTTTGACAGTAGTAGGTTTAATATCGAGCGGGATATCAGCGGAAGAATGCAGTTTTTGACTGCTGGAAGGATGAAGACAACGAGGGCATTGGCAGTTGTCTCTGAGCCAGAGGTAACTGTATGTACTGGTACCCGAGTTCTCATTGCTCCATTTGACATGAAGGCAATCGTCATCCTCTTGAGTAGTGACAAGCCTTTGGAACTTGTTGGAGGAGGTAGTAAAGAAAGTCTTACCAATAATTCGACGGTTTATAAACTGTTGCTTAGTGATACTTTGCTTAAGAAATCGAGCGGTCAAAAACATTTTTTGTAAAAAGAAAGAATAAAGCGGCCCACAACGGTTTTCTTTCCCCAGGAAATTTATAAAAAATAACATACGTTTGAGCAACCGCTTGGTGTAACTTAAATTAATTGACACAATCCATAAATGTCATAGTGTTTGAAAAGTAAATACAAATGAGCAGTTGAATATTTACGCATCATTGTTTATGCCATGTAACTTGCATTGACCATCGAAAGTTTCTCTATCAAACCATAGCCTATTGCCAATCTCGGCCGAAGATAGATTAATCGGCAATGAACCAATTCACACAAACGAGTCCTACCTATCTTATGCTCTTCTTTTTTTTTTTGTAGCTTCTAATACAATTAACGTCTCTTTATACATGTATCGAGTATAATGTTCTATCGAGTTTTTTATTTCTTGGCAAACATTTGTGATAAACCAGGCATATCATTCAACATCTTTTGTGCGTCTGTTTGTGTCTGGCTCATTTCCTCCATAGCTTCTGGATCTAAAAAAAAAAACAAGGTTAAATGCTTGCAAAACAACAAAAAAGCAAAGTACAAACCCATGTCTTTAATGGTCTTCATCAACTTTGGCATAAAGAACATCATGACAGCACTAACACCGAGCATTAAGAACATGGGGTTTTTGAACATTCCCATGACGTTAAAACCTTGACGTTCCTATTTCCGTAATGTTTAGTACGAGTACAATCATGCCCCCTTTGTTAAACCAAATGACAATTTTACCATAAAATACTCTGATTCCTGCTTTGCTTGTATCTCCAGCGGGTATTCAACTGACACACCTCTTTGATTCCAATCAACACCGAAAGCAGTATAAGAAGCTCTGACCTTGTCTTCATTGTTAATGTCTACACGTAACTACATGGTCCCAAAAGAAATAAAAAAATAAAAATAAAAAGTAAACCTCATCATCTATTAAAATAGAAGCCATCCCTACCTTGGGAAAAATGTGTTCGATGCTTTGAACCTCTAATAAATAAGAGCCTTCTTTAACATCGGGACTAGTTTTTTTTTTTTAGAAAAAAAAGTGTTAATGGACAGTACAGACATTAGAGTGAGAAAGGACATACAAAGTGAATTCACCATTAACTTTGATGTGGGCCGTATGTTGGTTTCCATTAAGCACTACTCTGGTTGTAGAAGAATCGATCTTTGATACATCTAATTTTCTTTTTTAGTGTTAGAATTGACGAAGTCAATTGGAGAAACTTTACCGGAAATAATGGAATTAGGTATAATTTTACCCTGCAACTTTAAAGCAGAGGCAAAGGTTACTAAGAAACTATAATTTGCGTATGAGAGAGGGATAAAACGTTATTTATTATCCTGATAGAGCGTACCTGGCAATAATTAAGCTTAATAATCTCATGTTATGCGTTTAAAAAAGATGGACATGTTATTGCATCACAATTTCAAATAATTATGAAAATCCTGATTGGGTTTCCGACAAAAAGTTTCGTACGTCTTACGTGTTTCACTTGCGAATAAATACGTTATGAATTTCGCCATTTTTTGTTTTATCTTTCTTTTTTCTTTTTACTTTTTCAAAACACACATAAAAAATGGTAACATCTTCTACTATACATGGAGCCTGGGCTGTTGTATTGACCAGTACAAATAACTATGTCAAAGGAGTTCTGGCACTAAAGCACGCGTTGCATGATTTACACCATAGTGAATACCCTCTCCTTGTGCTTTATACTTCGGCAGTGGTCCCTAGCGTGATTGAAACTCTAAAAAAACTTGGTTGCATTGTAAAAGAAATTAAGCCTATTACTCCAAAAGGAAAAGTGAATTATAAATTCGAAAGGTTTGTTGATACATGGACAAAGCTATCGGTTTGGAATCAATCAGGCTATGATCGGCTAGTCTTGCTTGATGCCGACATGCTGCCACTTCAGAATATGGACGAACTCATGAGATTAGAACTACCCGACAAGAATTGGGTGGCTGCTTCCCATGCATGTATCTGCAACCCTCAGAAGATTGACCACTATCCCGTGCATTGGATACCTCAAAACTGCGCCTACACTGGCGAAACCTGCGTTTCTCCTGTTCCTCTGAACAAAAATTCAAGTTATTTCAATAGCGGCCTTATCGTACTAACTCCCGATGAAAGTAAATTCAGCGCAATGATCGATTATCTGGACAGCATCTCGGACCTTAATATTTATCCTTTTCCCGACCAAGATTTCTTAAATGAAATTTTTAATAAGCAATGGAAGCCGATATCGTTTATTTATAATGCACTCAAGACTCTCCAGTGGGCCCATGAACCAATGTGGAATCTCGAAAAAGTCAAGAACATTCACTACATTCTCAATAAGCCTTGGGATACCGATGTAAATCGAACACTATCCGATTTAGAAGAAACTTACAAACCGTTGTACAAACTTTGGTGGAACAGTTACAACCAGATTTCTACCACATTGTCAGTGGATGATGTGATTTTGTCAAACTCTAAAAGGCATTAAAGTTACTTAAACCTTTTTTTTTTTTTTTTTTTTTTTTACCCGCTTGTTTGGCCGGCGCCTTTAACATATAAAACCCAAACCCTCTCGATTGTAATACTTTTTTTATCTTTACTCGATATAATCTAACCATGGTTGCTATTCCTCCTAAGCATCGCTCATTCTTAACATCGCCTGCAGGAATTCAGGCTAAATCTATTCCAGCACCTGAAGGATTCAGTTTGGTTACTTCTCATGTGTACACCAAAATTGCACTTTTCTTCGAAAATGTCCACAAGGATCCTGGGTTTATGCATTGGCCTAGACTAAAGGCGTCTTTAGAGGGCGCTTTAAATCATTATTACCCACTTACCGGTCGCTTGGTCAAGGGCAACAATGGTCGATATGACATCACTAACTTCGAAAAGGGTGCTTTATTTGAAGTAGCCGATTCAGTGGATGACTTCCAAGAATACAAGCGCAGTAATTTCTCTTACTCTGTTGTGCCATTTGAAGAAATGATTGCTGTACAATCGTATGTATCGCGCGATTCTCCTTTATTCGGTGCAAAAATTGTCTATACACGATGTGGCAGTTGTGTATTGAACTTTTCATTCCATCATAAAGTCATGGATGGTTGGTGCTTGACACAATTTCTTGCTCTCTTTGCACGTCTTAGTCGTGGCGAGACCATCGAGGAAGATGAATTACATATGTATACCGATAAAGATCGAAAGCCTGTTCAACCGTTACCTGGTTTAAATCATGCCGAATTATATCCCAGATACGCTCCCGGTGAAGCTCCTCCACCTACCATTCAAATGGGCCCCTCCAAAAAACTCATCTTTTCGTTTGAAAGATCCGTCATGAAGAAATTAAAGGCTTCAGTGCTTGAAGATGCTGGTCAACCAAAAGCAAAGCTTTCTCAATTTGATATCCTGTCGTCATTTGTGCATCGTGCCATTGTGAAAGCACGCCGAGCTCCGGAAGATAGTTGTGCTGATATGCTGTGTATTGTGAGTAATCATCATCAGCATCCAGATTATGATATGGTCAAGTACCTCGGTAATTTTATCATGTAAGTTTTTCATATCTGTGTGTATATATTAAACGATACTCAATTACGATATGTAGGCCTGTCCCGCTTCATAATACGGCACAGGAAGTCTTAGACAAGGGAATTTTCCAAGTTGCCACTGAGCTCCGTGCAAAGACGCGTTCGGTTACTGTACCCTTTATGGAGTCACTCGAACATTACTTTAACACTTCGCCTAACGTAGAAGAGATTACGAGTCCTATTTCTTCGTTGGCAAGAGGAGCTGTTGGATTTTCAGATTGGTCTCGTTTTGTCAACAACTTTGATCTCGGGTATGGACCTTACGTCCGTTTAAGAAGCTTTGTTGAGACTTCGCCACTTGCTTTGATCACGGTTATGCCCTATCTTCCTGATACAATTGAAGTTATCATTCAACTTGACAGAAGAAGTATGGATAGATTGGTGACTGATCGCGATTTCATGAGCTATGTCAAGTGCATTAATTAGTTTAACGAGATAATAAAAATTAAAGGAATGAAAAAGCTTATTCTACATGCTATCTATCTATAAAGTGTGTCTTACGAAACACACAAGCATGTACCTTTCAATGCAAATTAAAACCTTGAAATGTTTCCGATTGTCAGCTATAATAGAGATCTTCAAATTATTATTACTGGGTTAATGGGATTGTAATAGAATGTTAAAGTATCAATTAAATCTTAATCATGAGTGTATCTGGGGAAAAAGGGGCGGGGGATCGCTTAACTAGGTTAGATTAAGAACAACTTGAGAAACTCACGCCCCAAAAAAAAGCTGCTGATGACAGTTAGCAATGGCACTATGTCAGTTGATTTGTGCGACATACAAAAAATACGATGGCATTATTATTTTGGTCAAGGAATAAACTGAGTTAGCCTACTAGCAGCTGAGTGTTTCACCATAAAAAACAAAAAATGTGCTACAATACAAAAATAGACAAGTCTATAATAATAAAAATTGCAAGTGAACACAAAGAATGTTGTAATAAAAGTGTTCAGGGCCACAAATAAATGTTGCCAACAAGTGTTGAAAATGTTGCTATTACAGAAAGAGAAGCATTGTTTGTATTTATAATGCATGAGAGCTGCTGATTTGAAATTACTAATTACGGATATAAATAACTAAACAGACGGATTACAATGAATGTGTGTATCTATCAAAAACTTGACTATTTATAGATTTTATCATATTTTTATAGGGGACTCTCGTTCCTGGTAGTCAAAGGGGGAGGGAAAAAGGACATTGTCGTCTTTCAAAGAAAATACCTAAAAGACTATTTAACTCGAGTCAATTTGATTTGTTGCAATAAAGAATGTGAGATGTATTTCTCCTTGTATTTAACCGAAATTCAACTTTTTATCATTACTCCTGTTTGCTATGAACATGTATCATGAATGAATTTATGTTATACATTCAAATAAAACCTAATTCATCCTTCATACCCGAAAAAAGCATAGTTGAGCTGTACTTCGGAATAGTTTAATTTCAATGCTACGAAAAATAAAAAAATAAAAAAAAAAAAAAAGCAGTAACAGAAAGAGTCTTGTTCTTTTTAAAGTTTGGTTCAACTAAAGTTTTTTTTTTTTTTTTTTTTTTTCACTCTAACTAGGAGAAGCATTTCTTTTGATCTTATTCATATTCTACCCCCTTACCATGTTAAAATAAAAAAGCACGAATAAACTTTCATTATCACCTGTCACTGTTTTAATCAAAGCCTACAAAGAAATCAAAACGGTCTTGATGAATATATTAAAATTTTCCGCGCTACATATGGCATTAACACACACGCGCAAAGAACCCTGGATTATTCAATCATACCACTGTGAGTAGAAAGTGTAACTTTACAGTAAGAGAAAATAAAGAAAATATTAGGTTATGAATCGCACAGTCAAGTTAGACAATATACCTTAATTGTATCAGGTAAAACTACTTCTTGACCGTGAACAAACCGAGTAGCTCGATAACAATCTTTTTACCAGGGAATATAAAAGAGGATGGGGATGGTGGGGGAGTCTATTGTCGTCTAGATGAGCGCTACCCTAGAACAGCAAGCTTTGCAACCACTAGGTACAAGAGATGGACCAAGAGACTGGACATTGCTAGTTGATAATGAGAGACAGGCACATTTAAAGGTGCCGATCCGTTTTTTAGTACAATGCAAGATAAACAAGTGATAGAGACAAAGCCGTAGCACAATTCTTTAAGGGGTTACAAAGTGACTGCCGTATGCGGCACAAGGCTGTAATATTAAGTGTGCCAAATGTGTGTGCTTGTTTATGTGTTTAATTTTTTCTTTTTCTCTTTTTCTTTTCCTTCTTTTTTTTTTTTTTTTAATATTTTTACATACATATTCTTAATAAATAATTATGGACGAACAATTTCCGGTGAACTCTGGGAGTGTTCCTCCACCTTCTCAATCGAGTAATGTCACACCTCATCAACTTGCTAATTTTGCGACATTTCAGAATAATACTGGGTTTCGACGTAAAGGAAAAGAAACCATACGACCTATTCCAAAAGTAACACAGAATTTTTTTTTGTGTGTGTGTATGTGTGTGTGTGTGGTAGTTAATAACAAAAAAAAAAAAATTTTTTTTTATGAAATAGTTAAAGCTAGAGAGGATTCTAGGACTTACATCGACGTCGTCCAATATATTAGCGACAGCCAACGACTTGATAGCTTATGCGGCAGGCGCTGTTGTAGTTATTTATAATCATAAACGCAATAAACAAGTGGCATTATTATACCCTCCTCAGACACAACAACAATTGACAAATGTAAATATAAACAATACGAATGCTTCGAATCAATTGTCGTCCTCTGCTTTACCGCTTATTTTACCTCTCGGTGGTGGGGGTAACAATAATACGACATCCATGAACAATGAAGTCCTGACTTCCACACAAAATCCCACTAGCCAAGACGAGAAAAAATCAGCGACACCTGCCAGCACTCGTGCAAAACCTATCAGCTGCTTAGCATTCTCCCCCGATGGGAACTATCTGGCTGCTGGAGAAGTAAACTTAAAATGACAACTTTTTTTGTATACATAAACAAAACAAAAAAAGCTGACAATTTTCTTTTCTAGATGGGCCATCAGCCTCGAATCCTAATTTGGGATGTAAAAGAAAAAAAGCTACTCCGAGAATTCAAATCACACAAATTTGGTGTCCTGTCATTATCATTTTCTCCAAACATGCGATATTTGGTATCGATTGGATTTCAGGTAAAAAAAAAAAAAAAAGCTCCCGAACCATAAACACATGCTAAATTTTCGTACACAAATTAGCATGATGGTTATCTTTATGTCTGGGATTGGAAAAAGGGAATAAAATTGGCCGGAAACAAAGTGACAAGTCGAGTCAATGCAGTGTCCTTTTCCAAAGACGGCTCTTATTTTGTTACTGCCGGTCTACGACATGTCAAATTCTGGTATTTGGATGCTCGCGGAAGAATTCCTAAAAGAGTAAGTTGACATTTTTTTTTTTAAAAAAAAAAAAAAACTTTCTAATAATAAAATAACAATAGGGAAATCTTTCGTCAAGAGAAACGCAGGTATTGGATGGTAGATCAGGTATCTTGGGTGTATTACGTGACGCCAACTTTGTTGATGTAGCCTGCGATCGGAGTAGCAACACCGGTTACACTTATTTCATCACGGACCTTAGTATTTTGTGTATATTTAAAGAAGGAAGGGTACTCGATAAATGGGTCGATCTTCAGGGAAAAAACTCCTATTCAATTGCCGTCTCATCAAATTATGTGATATGTACCTGCTCAGAAGGCGTCATTCGGTATGCTAGATTATGTGTCTATTCTAATCATATAGAATTCTCCTTAATTTCAATTTCGATTATATAGTTTGTTTGAACCTGTGACATTAAAGTATGTGGGCATCCTTCCAAAGCCTCATCCATTAGGGACCGATATCAGTCTCGTCACTTCACCCGATATGATTCGTCCCACCGATGCATTTTATCCCGACGCTGTAGCCATGGTCTATAACGAAAGTTCGCAACGCGTGGTATGTGTGTATGGCGATAGGAGTTTATATGTATGGGACATTCGTGATTTGAACAAGATTGGCAAGTACAGAAGTTTTATTTTTCATAGCGATTGTGTATGGGGTGTGGAACCCTGTCCGAATATCGAAAGAGACGATAATGCAATTCCACTGAATTCATTTGCTACCTTTTCGGCGGATGGTACGGTTCGTATTTGGAATTTAGATACACCCATTCATACAACATCATCCACCTCTTCTTCACCACTCTCGCCACCTCCCCCCGTCAACGGACAAAATGGAATTCTATCACCCAGTAGTAGTACAGTGGTCGGATCCCATCGACGAAATATTTATTCTCGGGAATTAATAAAGATGATTTATGTGGATCCCGATGCAGTCAAATTCTCGAAATTTAAAAGTAGTTACGGTAGGTAAAAAGGATGAAGGCGGGGTATAACACGGTTCCTGGAACTCAATTTTTCAGGTTTTAATCTCTTGTAGAACTCGCAGAAGATCAATGCCCTGATTATGGTATTAGATCCCTAAAAATGAGTGCAGATGGACAGTTAATGGCAAGTGGTGATCGTAGTGGCAATTTACGTGTGCATGATATGAATTCTTGGGATCTCCTCACCTACCAAGAGGCGCATGATTCTGAGATTTTATCTATTGCTTTAACTACGCCTACAGAAAGAGGTAAAAAATATTGTTTCTATGTTTTGGTGTGATAACTAACATGGTTTTTATAACTGTGTAGATGCACCTAGTTTAATTGCTACGGCAAGTCGGGACAGATTGCTTCATATTTTTGATATAAAATCGAAATTTCAGCTAGTTCAAAGTTTAGACGACCATTCATCCTCCATCACATCCGTCAAATTCTCCGAAGATGCCAGTCGGTTGATCAGTTGTGGCGCGGATAAAGGCATCATTTTCCGTCAACGTACCAGTCCCGTCACACCTTTTCTAGATCCTACACCTCGTCCCTATTCCACATATCACAATTATTCAGGACGAAGTACTGTGTTTGACATGGCACTGGATGTCAATGGTCGATTTGTAGCATCAGTCACAGGTGAGCGCAAACTCTATGTTCTCAGTGTTGAATCTGGTAAACCATTTCGTATCTGTAAACCCGAGACAGCGGACGAGATTGGAAAATTTTCTGAAAATTCAGGTGGAAGTCTAATCAATATTGATTTGGATCCATTTTCGGGCACCTTTGCTGTCACCAGTGGTTCAGATCGATGTATTCGTTTGTTTGATTTAACCAATAGTACATGTATTGAAAAGATGTGTGCTCATTCAGAACTCATCACATCCGTCAAGTTTATTCGTACGAATACCGAAGAGGATGGCTTACGTGTCGTCAGTACTTGTTCGGATGGCACTATCTTTATCTGGAAGGTCAACCGAGAGATTATTGCTAAAATGTGTGCACGAGCCAACGAACGCGATCTCAAATTGAAACAACAGCAAAGGGCAGATGATGATGGAACGGAAGACAAGCGAGCAGCCATGTTATTGGGTTTACAAAACAATCACAATAAACGTATCCGTCGTGTAAGTACCGCTACCAATATACGACCCACTGCCAGTATCTCCCAAATGATCCGACAAGGTGAACGTCGTACCTTCTCAACCATGTCACCCGCAGAACAAAAATACGACGATGTATATAAAAAAATTGCGGCTTCTTCCGGTCGTCGCAACCATGATAACGCGATACCCCATCATCATCATCATTCAGCAGCACCAGCTGGAGTAAGTACAGGAGAAACTCCACCTGCATCCCCTACCACGCCAAATCGACTCCTCAATAGTAATCCTAATCATCGTAATGTCTTTCTTCGAAAGGAAAATCGAATCATGTCTGCACCTCCCTTGCAACAAGATAATAATAATGGTAGAAAATCACCTCCGGAACAGCGCACAGGTAAATTAGATCGCTTGTATAACGGATTGCCAACATCATATGGGCGAGAGAGAACAATGAGTCAGGTCACGCCACCCACTGCTGCTGGTTTAGTGCAATATCGTCAACAATCATCAGCGCCTCCACCTTTAGTCTCAGGTGGTGGTCGAAATCCGATCCTAAGACGCGCGATTTCTCGAGACGCTTTGATGGGTAAGAAGGAACCTGAATATAATGCAAATACGAGCAGAAAATCGCCTACCAAAACCATGGCATATTTATCCAACAATACCAAACAACAAAGGGAAGCTTCCGTGATCAGTCGAAGAAGTAGTCAACCTACATTTACACGGAAATTAACGGATTCTCAACCTGTTGTATCTGATTTACAGCAAACCATTGTGACGAATATCAAGGCCAATTTTAAAACTTTGGCTGAAGGTAATAAACTTGCCATTTGCATTAAAATTGTTATTCTTAAAACCCTTTTATATATGTAGAAGATGACTCAGATAATGATCATAGCAGAGATGAAGAGGAAAAGGAAGATGATGACGAAGTAGATGAGGAAGAAGAGGATGAAGAGGATGAAGAAGAAGAAGAAGAAGAGGAGATTATTTTTACACCCGAACAAGATAAAACAAGTAAAACCTTTGAAGTTTCAACGCATCATCATCATATTCCGACTGCGTGCGAAGAAGAAGAAGAATACGAGGAAGAATACGGTGGGAGTACACCTGTTTCTGATAGTGAAACAAATACCACGCTCTGTAATGATGAAGAATCCAGTGAAGATAATGTGGATGATGAAATTAATCGAGATATCACGGCAAGAGAACCACCTCGTGTTTCGACTTCCTTAAGTCGAACCACCGTGACGACCGCCTCCACATCTATATCTCATCGTCACAGCAGTATCCATCTTGACAGTCCTCAAGATCCCATTGTATCACCCATTCTCTCCCCCTCTTCTTTACCCGATGATTCTCCTGAGATGATGAATCACGCTTACATTGAAATTCAAAACAAATTGGAAAAAGCAGCGAAAAGACAGAGCATTACTGCCAGATTTTTATCTTCACTCTCTGGCGCTACTGCTGCTGCCGCCGTTGGTGGTGGTACACATCGTCCTTCTTTGGATCATGTCATGAGTTCTTTCCAAGAGTTAACCAAACCCATACCCCCGATCACGCCTCCTATCTCTACCCATGTGATTGAAACTACACAGCCATTGAAATTGACGATTGATGTGGCGCTACCGTACAAGGAAGAAGCTATGATTCGAAACCCTTCCAAGCGTGGTCACCGCGTGGAGCAGCAGGAAGAAACTGTAATGGCTGAAAGTCCAATGAAACAAGAAGACGCGCCTGTCGTAAAACAAGTCGTTTCAGCGAACGTTTCTTTAGCAAAAGAAGAAATATCTACTAGTGTAGTGGATAGTGGTACCAAAGAGGTAGAGGAGACACCCGCTGTGATGTTTGTGGAGGAAAAAGTGAGCAGTGCTAAAAAAGCAGAAG
The DNA here is from genome assembly GCF_025094135.1 of Mucor mucedo. Classification (NCBI taxonomy): domain Eukaryota; kingdom Fungi; phylum Mucoromycota; class Mucoromycetes; order Mucorales; family Mucoraceae; genus Mucor; species Mucor mucedo. Next base: position 150,820 of record NW_026252374.1, on the reverse strand, counting down.
AACAAAAAGATGGACTGAAGGCTGATATAGCGGAAACGAAGGCTGATATAGCGGAAACGAAGGCTGATATATCGGAAAAGAAGGCTGATATGGCGGAGACAAAGGCTGATACAACGGAAACAGCAGAAGAAGAAGAGGAAGAGCCTGTGACTTTAGAAGAAGAAGAGGACAATGTAAAGCTAGAGAACGCCTTGTCTGATTTAGAAGGCGTGACGATATTATTGGATAGTGTGTTGGAGGCGTATCTGAGTAGTACCAAATCAAACAGCAATGAAAAATCAATTCGGGCGATTGAAAGCAAATTAAGTCAGGTTGCCGATAAGATTTCTAAAAGTGTACAACAACAAGAGGAGCCGGAACGAAAAGAATCGCCAGAAACCATCCAGTTGCTTGAAAGATATTCGAGCTTGTTACTGAATATGGTTGAGAATAAAATGAAATAAAATAATTAAAATCATCCTATTTTTAATGGATGATTAATATGCATTTATAGTTTTGAATGAAATTTTCTTTTCACTAAGCCCCACACACATACACAGCCCTTCATGGATAGTGTAACACAACGCTTAAATCCATCTCATACAGAGCACGTTTTTTTTTTTTTTTGTAATTTATATATATTTTTATTGTTTGTAAATGAAAATGAGAAATAAATGATTATAATACAAAGGAAACTAAAAAAGAAAATAATGATTAAACAACTACCTCCCTCTTTTCGGACATGAGTAATTGTTTGTCAGTCAATGCAGAACTAGTATGTTCATATTTATCGTCCATGGAGTTTGTAGGTGAAGTAATGGTTGTGGGCAACAATTGGGCAGCGTTCTTCTTTAAGGATAGTTCGACAAATCCATACCAACCACCACCGAACAATGTCAGAATGATACCAAAAGCGTTTGTTGAATTGATAGCATAATCAAAGATGATAACAGACAAAATGATGGATAAGACCTGCTTTACATTACCAGCGACTGTCATGGTAAGAGCACTTGTCTTTTTGTTGGCAGTGAAACTGACGATATTTAAACCAAAAGCAATCAATCCATTGAATAAAAGGGTCCAGGCTAAATTGTACGTCATGTTCTCTGAAGAAAACTCTCGTACCTTTTCCAGCTCTCCTGTAACATGGGCATAGATGATGCACTGAACGAAGGCTAAAGGTGACATACGGAACAGCAGATCAAGAGGGTTTAACTTAAGTCGACCAACTTGGACTCGATTGGTCACGATGGTCTTAATAGAAGCTAAGACTGCGCCCAATACCGTAAGAAAGAATCCCATGTAAGTAAATTCGTATTCTGCAGAAGTTGCAAACCCTACGCCAAGAACAACCTTAAAAGTATTAAATTGAGTTAATGGGTTTTGTGCTACATATTCCCTTTTTTTATCATTATTACCGGTAACAGGGAAATGTAGATTTTACGAGGATATTGCTTTTGAAGAAAGATGATTGAAATCATGACTGTAAATACAGGTGTCATGGCACGAACCATTTGATGAAACTATTGTTTATGAGTATAAATTTAGACTTCAAACTATTTGTGTATATGAATTGTTAATCAACTTACAGGTACGGAAACAAGATGCCTACATGAAATTTTAATCAAGATATTTAGTATCCATCCTGTACGTCCCCCCCCCCCTCTCTCTCTCTCTGTTTCTCTCTCTATATACCCCCTCCTTTTTCTAAAGATAAGATCTAGAACTTACAAGGATACATTGCTTATGGCGATATTGATGGTATAAAGAACAGAAAACATGACCATAATCAAGTTTTCACGGTCACCTAGCTTTGCTGGTGTAAAGACGCCCATAGCATACAATATATAACAACCCACACTGCCACAAAGCGTATGAATGGCAGTTAATGAATATGGAAACTTGAAGTTGTTTAGCACGATCTTGTTGTATAAAGTCAAGGATAAGTTGAGGATGAAATACAACCCTAACCACATATAACCTGAATCCATAGTGATTTTATTTGCCATCTTTTCTATTGAGTGTGTAGAGGAAAGAAGAAAAAAATATGTGTATACAAAAGAAAAGAAAAAAAGAAAAATCTCGAACAAGACAAAAAATTAGGCTTCTTATACCACCAAATTATTAAATGATGATGTGATGGAACAAACTAAAATTGGGTCTCCCTCCCCTCTCCCAAAATTAGAACGCTTTTTTTTTAATTAAAAATGCGACGCTTAGATTTCTTTTAGTCTTTATAAGTCTCATGCAAGTATGTACAGCTCTTCATTTTATAATAGTATCATCATTTTAATTAAAAATAATTATTTTTTATTATTATTATTATTTATGATGGTGTACAAAAAAGCCCCAGCATGACGACGATAGGTGTTCCTGTAAAAAAAAAAAAAAAAAAAAAGCTGGATTGCGTACGTAATCTAAAGTCCGTCGCCTAGCAACAGAAGCGAGAGATCTGAGAGGTTACACAAAACAAAGCCTGAGCGAGAGAAAAGAAAAACTGGCTTGACAAAAACCGGTCATTGCCCTGGGAGGCGGAAATTTTCTGTTGTTCGGGGGAGAGTAAATGTTTCACACTTGATTGGATAATATGTATTCTCGGTTAAACTTGGTTTTTTGGGGGGTCTCTTCGGGCCATAAAACGTGTTTAATGAGAGAAATGACATATTGCATAAACTAAATTGATGAACAACGAGGGGATCTTCTGTTGTTTATTATGATTTCGCGTGGCAAATAAAAAAAAGAGTTTAAGGGGTGGAAATTGCTTACGGTTCACGGCGGCGACGGCGGGTCTTGTTGACGATGATACGATGATGATGGTCACTGCCTTCTTATGAACATGAGTGCTATTTATGATGATTCTATTTTAGCGCGGATGACATGTAGATCATAGTAATTTTATAGTTAGTAAAGATAAGGGGAAAGAATAAAGTAATAGCAGTAACACTGGTAATATATTACAAAGGCACAAGAAATCAAGTACAAGAAAGAGTTTATTTGCCTGAAAAGTAAATTTTACTCGGGTATGTGCAAAAAAAAAAAAAAAAAAAAAAAAAAAAATTGCTACTGCTACAAAAAAGATTTAAATTTTGTTCTTGTACTTCCTCCCTTTTTTTCTCACTTTTATTATACTTCTTTTTTCTTTGATAACCCTCCTCTTCTTTTTATCTACATAAAAAGAAAGAGGTTGGTTTATACTTTATACATTGATATTAATCTAATGGGATTTGAATGAAACGAGATATTTCCAGAATGCCACACTTGTTTGTAAAAACAGATAATTCAACCACAACAAAGCTATCAAAAATCCAGTTACTTAAAACCAAAATCCAGATAAAAACATGGTGGCGTCAGCTAAAGACACCCAGCATTTCCAACAAGTCAACTGGTAGTGCCACATCATCACACACAACACTTGACTGGAGATCGCTTTCTCCTGATCGACCGCCACTACCGTTCTTCTTACCAGACAACTCTCCAACTTCATCCACTACATCCATTCATAATAATAATAATAATGACACATCCACTACTACTAATTCTACTCATAATGCATCAAACATCACTTCTAAAACTACCAAAAATACACTTAATAACATAGACAACTTAGACAAGGTAAATTCCCTCTCTTTTATTTTTATCCAAAAAAAAAAACCTTCTTCTCTACTGCATATTGTCTGCATGTGTGCCACGTTTTGTTCAAGTACATAATATGCAAGGTGGTACATACAATAAAACGGTATGCTGTCTTCCGATTTTATAATAATAAAAAAGAGGTCAGCTGGGTGGGAGAAAAATAACGCTTTTTTATCACTTGTTTTTTTTGCTTATTTAATAATCGATTGTTATTGTTTTCAATTAATTTTGTTACAAAAAAAGAGAGAAGGTTTTTTTTTCTTTTCCATATTTATTTATTCTAGTTGTTTTAACTCTTCTTCTCTCTCTTTCTCTCTTTTTCTTTTATAAGCCTAATAGAACGAATACTGACGATCGTAATCATCAATCTCTCTGCCCAATTCTTGAAGAAAGCGAAACAATGATCACAGAAAGCACTGAATCCAACATGATGTTAAGTCGACTCTCACCTAGCAGTTTACAAGAGGAAGAAGAGCCTTCTCAACGTCAACTTGAAAAGCAACCCATGTCCATAAGTAGATCGAGTGACGAAGATGAAAGTTTACCAGATATCAAATCCATCCAAAAGACACCCAGTGATCGATACATGTCGGATAATCTTGTAGGTGATGAAGAACGTTGTAAACGCAAGTTTGCTAAAATGGTATTGGCGGCAAACAAGTTTCAAACAAAACAACAAAGAGAGGAAAAACCCAGTCATATGGAACTCGTGTTTGACGTGCATGGGAATATTGATATGATGTGTATGGTTCGTCAAGGCAAATCAGAATATCACAAGTTTTGCGGGTAAGTTTTTTTATCGTTTATTGAAAATATATCATGACTCATGTTTCTTATACTAGTAATTCGCAATATGTTCCACCTGAATTATCAGTTCAAACAGAATATCACAGTGAATTGGCTGATATCTGGGTCCTTGGGGTCTTTCTTTATCGAATGCTTGTGGGTAAATATCCTTTCTCGGCAGCCAATGATCAGCAATTATTCAAAAAAATGTTGCATGGTAACTTTAGTATTCCAAACGAACTTTCTGAAGGTAAACTTGTTTTTTTGTTACTATAATATAACACAATATAGATTAATTTATTTATTATTATTTTCTAAAATAGACGCCAAAGATCTTCTTCGACGCATGTTAGCACCCGATTTAACTCGAGCCTCGTTAGATTTAATTATTTATCATCCATGGATTAAATCTTATCGACCTTTATTACTTGATAAATGTCAACAGCCATCCTCAAATCATCATCAACAGGAACAGTTACCTCCAGCACCTCAACAACAACAAAACACAAGAAGAAAGAAACCATCCAAATCAACTTCCACTGGTAAAAAATTGCTGAAAAGAGCATTCTCTCTTCTAGTGCAAGGTCCCTTTCCTCCACCCAAACAGCCTTATAAAGATTTATCTCATTTAGGCACCAGAGAAACCGTCTTTGCTCGTCAAAGAGTTTAATCTTTCTTTTTTTTCTTCTTTCTCTCTCCATTTCTCCATTCCTTTATATGTAAATTTATTGCCCTTCTCCCCCTTTTCCCATGTACTATAATTAGAATACCAAAATACATTTTTACTTTTTGTTTTGACAATAAAAAAGATTTTTTTTGGGATTATCATGTTACACCACGGCTTTGTTTATTTTATATCCCAATTGGGGGGGGGGGGAAGGAAAGGATTCAGTCATTTCCAATGAAAAACCTTCGCACATGTCTGGGATACTTTTGGCTTCAGCGTGGCAACTATATGAATTCATCCTACATTTTCTCTTATTATAGGTAACTGGTTTTCAAATCCCCTACTCCTCTTCCTCCTTCATAAAGTCCATCTAAACCATACCATAGGGTCCCGGCTTCCGGGCTTGAGATACTTCCATCTCTATTAAGAATGATCCTATTGTTCTCTAATTGTGCGACAGTGTATGTTGTAAACTCCACACTTTGTTATAAATGGCCTGGGTCATTGTCGGTAGCTGTTTAAGGTCCATTGCTACTATACATGGTCATAAGGCATGTTCGCTCTTGCCCCTGGTTTCCATAGTTACAGGCGATCCTTAAACTCAATCTATAAAAATAGAGTGTGTGATACATCATCTTAGCAAATTAACCTTTATTTGCAAAACTAAACTTTTTCTAATGGATATTTTGGTCTGGAACCTACTAAATTGATATCAGACAACATGATGTACACTAGTGGTCCCAACCTTCGGTGTGTATTCCACATAAGCTTGATTCATGGTTTCATCAGCACTATGTACAGAATACAGATCAGGTTTTTTTCAATGCATTATATCATGGTACCCTCAAGCACAACTCACAAAACTATCCATTTGTTGACACCTCTTGAAACAATTTATAAAATGAAAAAATAAAAAAGTTACATGCAATGAAGCAACGCTTGCAATTCATTTAATGAAAATATGCGGCGAGAAGGGACGATCTATTTTATTTTTTAATGTTTATGAAAGCACCTGTTACAATAACCCTTTTTAAACAGATTTTCCATATACTCTTGACATTCACATTCACCACAAGGATCTGCAGGCACAAGGTCTATATGATGTAAAGCGTCTTGCTGGGTCAATCGAGATAAGTGCGGGGAGGACGCTCGACTTGAAGGTAAATCTTGTTGACTGTGTAGTGATGAAGGCGTGCTTTTAATACAATAGGATGAAGGTTCTTCGTGTACATAGTAATCGTGTTCAAGATGAGGTGTGTGATCAGGATGATGTGTGTGATCAGGGTGATGTGTGTGATCAGGGTGATGTGTATTGGTTACAGGATGATGTGTATTGGTTACAGGATGCGATGGATGGGAGAAAAGAGTCTCGTGTACGGGTAACGGAGATGATTCGGTGGAATTGACACGAGCTGTAGGAGGAGGAGGTGGTGCCCTGATGGCTGTGGACCGCTTTCTTGACAGGCTGCCTTTTGTATTCGTGACTGGAATAACAGGAGACGAGTCAATCGGAGCCTGACGAGTCGTTGGTTGATCGATGACAGATGATGATGTTGGGCTCGTGTCCTTGGCTGGTGTATTATGCGTATTTGCGTGCGGTAAGGGGGGTAAAGGTTGTGCATGGATATCATACTCTTCAGTGTAATTTACAGGGAATATACCTCGTTTGGAATGAGCCTCACCTAACCACCATCCTTTATCAATTTCATCAATGACCGCAATGATATCCCCGGTTTTAAAAGAAATCTCATCGTCATTTTGACCAGTAAAGTCAAAGAGAGCCTTTCGATGCTTATCAAAGTCATGTGTAGAAGTTTGTCTAGAAGGTAAATTGGTGGGGGGTGGAACACGTGTAGGGAGTGTGTGATGAATAACGGATTCGCTACTATAGACACTGGTATTATAATCGTCACTACTACTAGCTGGACTTTGTTGGCGTAACGAGGTGGGTCTAAAACGACCTTTAGAGGTCGGATCTTCACCATTCATAGTGACAGCAGCCGCAGCAGGAGTTTGTATAGATGGGGCGACGGAGTCCTCTCGGATCATTACTTTACTCATCATATCACATGAATCGGAATTAGCACCTTGGCCCCAATTACTTTTTATAGTCTCGAATAACTCTTTAGCCTGATTATGATATGTACATTGTGCTTCCACTAAATTAAACAAGGCATCTCGGTGTTCATTCTGATACAAGAAAGAAATCATAATGAATAAACCCATATACATACACAATGAAATTTCAATAGTTACCTCAAACTCCTGAATATATGCCATCTTTTGAATTAAATCATGTTCGGTATCTTCATATTTAATCCTGGAAGCTTGCATTTCTTGTTCAAGCTCCGGCTTTTCTTTTTTAGCCTTATTTAGTCGATTCAGTTTAGAATCATAATCCAGTCTACGAGAAGCAAGCTTCTTTCGAAGAGAATCGTATTCTTTATACTCTAATAAACCGTTTTCCAGTGTTGTTAAATAGCCAGTGTGTATATCTTGTGCCAGTGCTTCTTGAAGAGCAGCGATACGAGTTTCGGTTTGGCCTAAATTGATCAAGGCGATACCTATGGTAAAAAGTCAGTCGATATTTTTGTGGTTTCCATGGTGATAAAACAAAATGGGTGAGTGTACCTAATGCAGAATCTTCGGGATAGATAGTTCCATAATGATATAAGCAAGAACCGAGGACTTCAAACGGCATGGCTTTGGTCTTGTTATCCTCTGGCGAAGTTTTTCTTTTGAGGAGATACGAATGAATAATTTCAACAGCCTCTATCACACGTTCATAACCTTCTCTTCTTTTTTCGGTTTCTTGTTCTAGTTTTTGAAAATCCTCGGTTTGTAAAGTGACTTTGGCTCCACCGAATTTTTCACCTGTCCACTATTATTTTTAAAAAATAAAATTAGTTTACAATGTACTCGACTTTTTTTATGGGAATTTACTTGTTTAAATTTCCCAAGATTCTTAATCATGTTCAAGGAGAAAATAGGAATAAAATAAAAAAGTCGGAAACTTGTCAATGTGGTTTGTGATACATTTTAAAAAAAATAATAGTGTCGACGTCATATGAAAGTGTTAGCCTTATTTTATTTTTATTTTTTATATTCCTCTCTCTCTCTTGCTTTTTTATTTTTTACAACAGCAATAAAGAAAATGGCACCAAGCACACTCTTCCGCTCGGAGGAGATGTCACTTATTCAGTTGTACATCCCTGCTGAAGTTGCCCAACCTTGTGTTGCAGAGTTGGGTGAACTTGGCAAAGTTCAATTCAGAGATGTAAGAAAGCAAAACATCAAGACAGTTCAAATAAACTCCTTCTTTTGAAAACTAACCTTTTATTTGATAGCTTAATCCCGATACCAATGCCTTCCAGCGTTCATTTGTTTCTGAAATTAGAAGACTCGATGAGATGGAACGTCAATGTCGTGCGTATAATATTTTTATTTGTTTATTACACACATAAACCCTTTTTTTATATTATTATTTATTTCTCGCGTGTTCCCCTTGTTTTAACCCTTCTTTGATGTTTAGGCTTCTTCCAAGCTCAACTTGCTAAGAGTGAGATTCATATCCGTCCTTTAACACCAGCTGCTTATCGTTCTCGTGCTCGTTCCGCTCAAGAAGTAGATGATCTTGAAGAAAACCTCAAGGAATATGAAAGTCGTGTTTCTCAAATGAATACCTCTTATGAAGACCTTCAACGTCGTTATCTTCAGTTAACCGAGATGCGTCATGTCTTGAGAGAATCCAACACCTTTTTCCAACAGGTAAGAATCATATAAGACATCAACTTTTTTTTGCTTACTCTTTCAAATAGACGGAATCTAGACAGGATACACTCCGTCAATCTCTTGACGAACAAGATGATTCTGCACCTCTTTTGGACAATGACGTTGAACAAGTTCAACATGATTTAGACCATATGCATCTTGGTTACGTTACCGGTGTCATCCCTCGCGCTCGTATGCAAACCTTCGAGCGTGTTCTCTGGCGTTCGCTTCGTGGTAACTTGTATCTGAAATCCGCAGAAATCGATGAGCCTATTGTAGATCCCGACACCGACGGCGTTCTTGATAAAAATGTCTTCTGTATCTTTGCTCACGGTAATGAAATTATTGCCAAAGTAAAGAAGATTTCAGAGAGTTTAGGTGGTACCTTGTATCCTGTAGAGGATTCGGCTGATAAGCGCCGTGATTCTCTTTTGCAAATCACCGGTCGTATTGAGGACCTGAATAATGTAAGTATAAAAATAACTCACCATCTTTTTTTTAAAACTCATTTTGACCAATCCCAAATTAGGTCTTGTCTACTACAAATCAAGCACGTCGCTCCGAATTACTCAAGGTCGCTGAAAATGTTACTGCTTGGACTACCATTGTTCGCAAAGAAAAGGCTATATACCATACCATGAACTTGTTCAATTATGATGCGAATCGTAAATGTCTTATTGCCGAAGGTTGGTGTCCTTCGAACGACACTGCTCTCGTTCAACAAGCTTTAAAGGATGCCACTGTAAGTACATGCATTTTGTCTATATTTAGAATGACATACATTCTAACTGACCCTTCCCATTGAAATACATAGGATGCCTCTGGTACCAGTCTTCCATCTATTTTGACCGAGTTACAAACGAAAAAGGTACGCCCTACGTATCATCGTACCAACAAATTCACTGAGGGTTTCCAAGGTATCATTGATGCTTATGGTATTGCTCGTTACCGTGAAGTCAATCCCGGTCTTTTTACGATTGTTTCTTTCCCTTTCCTTTTCGCCATGATGTTTGGTGATATTGGTCATGGTATGATTCTCTTCTTGATTGCGCTTTACCTTTGTCTCAACGAAAAGAAGTTAGCCAGTAACAATGACGAGGTAAGCTCATATATATGTAGACATAGTGAGAGGTAGAGAGAGAGATTAATAGATCTGTTGGGATGGTATAGATCTTTAAAATGGTATTCAGTGGTCGTTACATGATGTTGATGATGGGCTTCTTTTCTATTTTTACGGGTATGGTGTACAACGATATTTTTGCACTCTCCTTAAACATCTTCAAGTCTGGTTTTGATTTACCTTCCAATTACACTTCATTCGAGTCCGTCGAGAGTATACCCAATGGAAACGTCTATGCTTTTGGTTTTGATCCTGCATGGCACGGAGCCGAAAACTTTTTGTTGTTTTCCAACTCGTACAAGATGAAGCAAGCTATTGTGATGGGTGTGATTCATATGTCCTTTGCCATTTGTTTAAATGTTTTCAATCATGTTTATTATAAGCGTAAGGCCTTTGTCTGGCTTGAATTCTTACCTCAAATTTTGTTCATGGAATCTATCTTTGGATACCTCATCTTTTGTATCATGTACAAGTGGAGTGTGAACTGGTGGGAATTGGATTCCCAAGGTCATCATATTCGTAATGCTCCTCCTAATCTCTTGAACATGTTGATTTATATGTTCTTGTCACCCGGTTCAGTGAACCCTGAAGAACAATTGTTTGCAGGTCAAGGTCCTGTTCAACTTGTGTTGATCTTATTGGCTGTCATCTGTATCCCTTGGATGTGGTTTGGTAAGCCTTTATACCTCAAGAAAGAAGCTAGCAAGCATCATTATGAGACCGTTGCTGCTGATGATGTCAACACCGATGAAGAACAACGTGTTGAAGAAGTGACTGAAGAAGACGAAGAAGAGGAGGAAGAGGTAAGAAAAGGATGAACAATTGAAGGGGTAAAAGCCTAACGTGTTTTTATATGTATAGTTTGATTTTGCTGAAGTCATGATCCATCAAACGATTCACACGATTGAATTCTGTCTTAATTGTATTTCCAACACTGCATCTTATCTCCGTCTTTGGGCTTTATCTCTTGCTCACGCTCAATTGTCAAGTGTATTATGGGATATGACACTCAAGATTTGGTTTAATATGACAGGACCTCTTGCTGTTGCTGGTCTCGTCATTGGTTTCTCCATGTGGTTTGTCTTGACCCTTGGTATCTTGTTATGTATGGAAGGTCTTTCCGCATTCCTTCACGCGTAAGTAGCTAGCCCCGGAATATTTATTATCATTATATATTGATTCTCTTTATTTGAAATAGATTGCGTCTTATTTGGGTCGAGTTCGACAGTAAGTTTTATAATGGTGATGGTGTCAATTTTGAACCCTTCACTTTTGCCACATTATTTACAGAGTAAAAATATAAACATGTATATCTTATATTGGGTCTTTATTATCTAAGGCAAATAAACTCTATTTTGTATTCAATATTATAAAAAAAAAATGCTTTTTATCGCATGGCTGTGCATAACATCAATTATCAGATTTTACCCGTCTATTCCATGATGAACCGAAGAAGAAAAGCAGCTTTAAAGTAGTTATCTGGGTAAAAGTGACACTAAGGAGGAAGGGGTATTTATGCAGTTAGAATAGTTATACCGTGGTAAAATTTATACGAAACGGAAGAACGGATGAAGGAAAGGTAGACTTTGATGGGAATCACTATGGTTGTCGCTGAGGTTTAATAATGCCACAACAACAGACTGACAATATATATATATTTTTTTTTTTTTTTTTTTTTTTTTTTTTTTCCATTCTTTACATTATTTTCTTATACATTCATAGTTCAAATGTCGACATTGAAAGCAAGATATAGTTCAAACACTGCCAACGAGGTGATTGAAGTACCTTTGGATAACAGCAAACCTTTAACGGAATCTATCATTAACTTACAAAACCGCGTGAATGAGGTTTTAACAAAAGTTTTGGAAGAAGAAAAACAAGCCAAAAAAACCGCTACGGCAGTATCCACAGTAGAACAGGATGCTAAGGAGGAGGAATTGAAAGAAATGAATGCCGAAGAAGAAGATACAGATTCACCTATGGCTGTAGATAGACCTGAAGTGGAAGATAAACAAAGTGTCAAAAAACAAAAGACGGATGTATAGTTAAAAATAAAGTGTTCTCTATTTTTATTGCAATATAATTCGATACCCAACAAACTGTTATTTATATAAGAAATGCAGGCAACTAGAAAAGGGAACGAGCTTTGCATTATGGCTCTCACCAGGTTTTCTTTGTTATTGCTTTCACACTACCATTTTTAGTTCCAGACTGTTTTAGACGGACTTTTGAAAGTTTGTTGAACCTTTATTTTTATTTTTTTTTCTTTTCTTTTTCATCTTCTTTTTTCTTCCTTGCTAATTAACTTTACTCGTAAGCTCTAAAGACAATTTAGTAACCCAAAAAACAACGTAGTATTAACCCTGTTCTTTGTTCATCTTGTCTCTTTTATAAAACTCTACCCTCAAAAAAGACTATGGCTTTCTTTGTCCGCCCTTCTAAATACCGCCACGTCTATGGTACATGTGCAAAGAGAGATGTCAGCTATGACAATCTTCGTGTCAGCGCCAATGCTTGGGATACAAACATGGTCAAGGCAAATCCCGTAAGTTTAATAATAAACAGCAACACAAAAAAAAAATTGAGGGGTAAAAATAGAATACTCACAAATTTATATATAAATAGCTCTTTTTGTCAGTTAACTGGCAAGCTTCCGGTGGTGGAGCTTTTGCTGTACTCCCCCACGCTCAAGTCGGTAAGGATTCTTGACAAGTATGAAGTACATGTGTGTTTATGTGCTAAAATAGAAATGATTAGGAAAGTTGCCCGATAATTATCCTCTGTATAGAGGCCATACCGGACCCGTTCTCGACACAGATTTTAACCCTTTCAACGACTATGTGATTGCTTCTGGTGCTGAGGATAGCAAAGTCATGATCTGGAATATCCCAGAGGAATATGCCGAAGGACAAGAAGAAGTCACTCCTATCTTAAAGTTATCAGGACACGGTCGGTAAGAGAAATCACAGAGGGAAAAAAGTATGAAAGGCCGTGAAGTTGATCAAGTTCTTTTATTCCATAGTAAGGTTGGACATGTTCTTTTCCACCCTGTTGCCGAGAATGTCTTAGCATCTGCCAGTACCGATTTAACAATCAAGTTGTGGGATATTGAAAAGGGTGTTGAAAAGCAAGAGATTACAGGTCATAATGAAATCATTCAATCGTTGGCATGGAATTACAATGGTTCACTTTTGGCTACCACCTGTCGAGACAAAAAACTTCGTATTTTTGATGTTCGTTCCAACGAGATTATTCAAGAAGGTCCTGGTCATCAAGGTATTAAGGGTTCTCGTGTTGTCTGGCTTGGTGATACCAACCGTTTAGCTACTACCGGTTTCTCTCGTATGAGTGATCGTCAATTAAATTTGTGGGATACCGAAAACCTTGCTAAACCTCTCAAGTCTGAGTTCTTGGATACCTCTTCTGGTGTCTTGATGCCATTTTATGACATGGATACAAAAATGCTGTATGTGGCTGGTAAAGGTGATGGTAACATTCGTTACTATGAGTTTGAAAATGATGAATTATATCCCTTGTCCGAATTTAAGGCTATCGAACCTCAAAGAGGTATGTCTTTCTTGCCCAAACGTGCTTTACATGTAAATGAATGTGAGATTGCAAGAGCATACAAGGTTGGTACGACTTTGATTGAGCCCATTTCATTCACTGTTCCCAGAAAGGTAAGATCAGACAATGAAAATTTACATAAGCATACTCACATATATAAATTAGTCGGATGCTTTCCAGTCGGATATCTTCCCTCCTTGTCTTAGCGATGAGCCTGCACTCACTGCCGATGAATGGTTTTCCGGTAAGAACGCTAATCCCAAATTGATTGATCTCGAGGCTGGTTTTACTGCCAAGACAAAGGTTGAATTCACCCCTTCTGCTCCTGTTGAGGAAGTAAAGAGTACTCCCTCGTCTCCCACAGAAAAGTCGGGTGAAACTGACGTAAGTTGTTCTAAGTACAAATTTTACGCAAGTTCTAATATTCTTTTTAATGCGCAATCCCAGTTCAAAGAAGCTTATAATGAAGCTACAAAGGAAAACGAAGAATTAAAGAGCCAAGTGTCTAGTAAAGATACCAAGATTCGTGTTCTTGAAATCGAACTCGACAAGCTTCGTACACAATTGGCTGAGTTGGCTCTGGCCAAGAAGAATGAGGAGCTCAAGGCTGAGAAGTTTGAGGAATTGCCCCATTCTGGAAATGCTCTGGTCGAATAATAATAAAAAAGAACGGCCTTAATTATTTTTTGTTACTCTAATACACTTTTTTTTTCACTATTATCATTATTATTACCAAATGCTTTGTCTCGCTTTATTTTTCTTGTTTATGTTGTCGTTTAAGCTCCCCTCAGGCGTTTTTTTGTTTTGTTTTGTTTTGTTTTGTATTTTAAGAAGCAGTAGCAAATACTCTTTACTACATTATGGTATTGTTACTATAGATCAAGAAAGATCATTTTCGGACAAACTTAACAAGTATTTTGGACAAGTTGAAATACTTTTTAGACAGCAGTAAATAATTTCCAGATTGTTTATTCCGGTTAAAACGGTCAATGCAAGGATATTTGTATAATAAACTTCAATACTGGAAAGCATACACCGCAAAATTCTAGAGACGGTCAATTTTTTACCGTATCCGTAGCGGATACAGATTTCAAATGCACCGTATCCGTGGCAGGTACGATTGATCCATTTATAATGTTCACCATATCCATGTCCAACATACAGAATACTCAGCAAAATTTTGGGGTGTACATAGTTAACTATGCTGTCTCTCGATATATTGTCGTCTTTCAAAGACTTAATATATTTTTATACTGGGCTTGATAAAGATCGTTCAATTGCTTCAATTCGTTTGCGCAGTTGATGTCCTGGGCCAGAATCTTTGTATAAACATCAAGTGATATATGATATATCTAGCATCTGAATAGTTAGATATGTGTTTATAGGCACTATATCAATGGGTGTAGTCTGATTTGTCGTAAACAAACCGAAAGCAGCAAATGGATCTAATTCGGTATATTCAGAAATGCAACCTTGCATGCAATTATTGTCCATAATATAGCATTTTTCTGCCCAAAAATCCGAAATGGCTTGATAACACGGCAAATCATCACACTTTCTCAACTTTTTTAGGACAGAATTCTGGACAGATTCGTTGCATACGATAAAAAGTGTAGGGACATCATTCAATCTCTTACGGGCCTGTAAATAGTACGAAATAGCCTTTTCCATAAACTTGTTGTCTACAATGCGCTGGAATTCGATTATGATTGTTGTGCCAGTGTTAGGTAATTATGGGACAAAACAGCATCACTACGCGTTCCATTTGACCCATTCCGCAGAATTAGGGATATAGTCATTCGTTATGTTTAAGAGGATTTCGGTGATGATATTCAATATAGAAGGATGCCCTGTTATCTCTTTCATTCAAAGAAAATTATGTTAAAAGAAAAGAAAAAGGGAAAAAAAAGGTGTAAGAACTGGTCCTCTTCATAAAATGATTAATCAAAAAAGTGTGTGTATCAGCTTTGGGACTTTACTTAGATAAAATGGAAGCATTTGCAAAAATCATAAGCAAGTCAGAGCTTAGTAGTTGTCTATCAACGTTTCAGTAGTAGCATGTATTGATAGTAAAGCATATTTTCGCAATTGTTCACTTTACCTTTTTTTTGTAATTATTAAACGGATCTATTGTATTTAATCTTGTTTATATATCTGTTAAACTGATAATCCAACCTTTGAATAAATAACAGGTAAAATAATTAAACTCATTTTGTCTAATTAACGCTGTTCTCAAGCAGAATTTGGTTCCCCTTTTTTTAAATTGATACCGTTCTCTATAAGGGACTTTTATTTTCATTTTCCTCGGCCAAAATAATGAGATAGCTCGCTATCTCAGTTTAAAAGATAAACCACCTTCAGAGGGTAAGAATTTATATCGTTTTTATTTGGCTGAGGAGTGTGAAAATATAAGGTTATAATTGCCTTATGGGGGAGGGAATCGCTTTGGAACGAGTTCTTTTTCTTCTTTGAGATGAACTAAAATGGACAATTCCCAACAAGTACTAAAGTTGAGATTTAACAACAACATCACAAGCTCGGGTGAGTTTACTCGTCGCAAAAATTGGTCTCAAAGTATATTGGAATCAGTCCGAGATGTCATTCATGTATTGAGTCCTGATCTTCGCTTTGTTTACTGCTCTACGGCCTCGAGTGAATTTCTCGGTTACAAGCCCTCGGAACTGGTTCAGCATTTGTTTACCGAATTCATTCATGTCGATGACATTGACATGTTCGTCCGAGATTTTCGTACAGCTAACACTGCTATGCAAACCCTTCGAACAACATATCGATTCTTGAGAAAGGATGGTAAATATACTACCCTGGAAACTAGAGGGCGCTTTTACAAAGGTTCCTTCTTTGGTAACGCAAGAAGAATCCCTACTGAAGCTGCTCATTCCATTGATTCCTTTCTTGATCTCAAAATGGAGAACGAATTACTGAAAAAGAAGTTGGAGGCTCTTAAGGGTGAACACAAGAGGGGTGTATCCATGGACAGTGAACATACTAGCTCTTCTAACCCTGGCTCCATGACCAACGTAACAGAGGAAGATACAAACTCTAGCGATGAATATGATGATTGTAGCATACCTTCCAACGGAAGTCATGTTTATACACAAGGTGTTACTTCAAACTATGACATTTCTGAGAGTGTGTCTTTGTTTACAGGCTTACGTTATGATCTGGGTGAAAGATCCGTTGGTATCTCTATGGGATTACATGGTGGTGAATTAACTATGATTGGCATGGATCAAATTATGGATCATTCCGTTTCTACGAGTACTACAGAAAATATGCCACAAAGAAGCCTGACCCCCGAACCCAGAGCAGGAAAAAAGGTAATGCCGCAATAACATACACATGACTAAAGTCTGACAACTGGTTTTTCTAGAAACGTTTAAATCCATCTGCGGAAGTCGCAAAGGTTTGCACTGATTGCGGTATTACGGAAGCGCCTGAATGGAGACGAGGTCCTAGCGGCCCTAAAACGTAAGAATCGAACATTATTTACCATGAAATCTTTATTAAAATTTCTCTGCATTTATTTAGACTCTGTAATGCCTGTGGATTGCGTTGGTCAAAAAGCAAAAAGAAGTTAGAAAATCAAATGAAATCTGGCAATGCCACCTAAATACATCACTTTCCAACACAGTTTAAATAAATAATTATGTACTTCTATCATCCAGCAAAGGTTAGGAACAGGCGAGGAAGCGTGTAAATGGCATCATTCCTTTGATGTACAGTCTTACATATTTATGTACCCGCTGTATTTGTTTATATTGATATGCGCATAAATCATTACCAAACGTACATGGTTTCTGATTTTTATAATAAAAAAATCATAACAGGACTTGTTCAAACAGGTATCGCCGTGGCAAAAATATGCTATTAAATATTGAGGTTTTTAGTGATATATACCTATAATTTAAAACGATGCAAGTTAACTATTGCTATATACCGTTCTGTTGATCTAAAAACATATTAAATCAATTGATGGGGAAGTCAGTCTTATCCACAACTATTTTGTGGTATCTATTGTAAAGCTTGTAAGCTGCTTAAAGCCTTATTTGTGATTGGCAGGCAGAGGTTTTTATGAAGCTCAGCTTTCTTTAAAAGGCAAGCCGATTCCGCTAAACTTGATTTTCCCGCTTTTTATCTGCTTAAATTAATAAAAAAAAAAATGAGTGCCATTTATCGTTTACAATGTAAGACTCAATCATACGATTGGGGTAAGTTAGGAGATGTCTCTAAGGCCGCCACTTACGCAAAGGCTTCTGGTACTCCTATTGATAACTCGGTGCCTTACGCCGAATTTTGGATGGGTACCCACCCCAATGCACCTTCCATTGTTTTAAACGACAAGACTACCCTTAAAGAACTTATTAAAAACAACGTTGCACTTAGTACTGAAGACGTGTATAAGCAATACAATGGTGATTTACCTTTTCTTTTCAAGATTCTCTCCATTCGTAAGGCTTTGTCTATTCAAGCTCATCCTGATAAGGTTTTGGGGGCTCGTCTCTTTAAAGAGTTCCCAGAAAATTATAAAGATCCTAACCATAAGGTAACAAAATGAAACACGTTGGGATTATTTTGATAAGGTATTAATTCAGTATGGTTTTATAGCCTGAAATGGCTCTTGCTCTCACTCCTTTTGAAGCGCTTTGTGGTTTCCGTCCCTTGAATGAAATCGTTCACCATATGGAAGTGTATCCTGAATTAGCAGAACTTGTCGGTAATGATATTTCTGAAGAATTTTTTTCTACTGTTAAATCTACTGGTGATTCTACCAAGCCTGAAGATATTGAGCATAATAAATCTGTCCTCAAGAAGGTATTCTCTAGCCTCATGCATAGCTCTTCCGAAGATGTCAAGCGTCTATTAGCTAAATTGGTTGCCCGTGTAAGTGAGGACAACGACACCATGTCCAAATTAATAGTCAGATTAGATCAGCAGTACCCTGGTGGAGATGTCGGTGTATTTTCTTCTTTATTGTTAAATTATGTTTCCATGGAACCAGGACAGGCTATCTTTTTGGGTGCCAATGAACCTCACGCCTATTTGTCCGGAGGTAAAAATGATAACCCTATTTTGAAACGACGATAAAGATTTACTGATTACCACCTTATTAGATTGTGTTGAATGTATGGCCACAAGCGACAATGTTGTACGCGCTGGATTAACACCAAAGTTTAAGGATGTTGATGTGCTGGTTGATATGCTTACTTACGGTTATGGTTCTGCAGAGTCTCAAAAGATGGCACCAGTGAAATATGGTCAGCACTCTCTTCTTTACGATCCTCCAATTGACGAGTTTGCTGTCATCTTAACCAAGTTGAACGAAGGAGAAACGGAAGAGCATGCATCTATTGATGGCCCAAGTATCCTCATTGTTACAAGCGGTAGTGGTAAATTGACAGGCGAGGAGTCAGATTATGAGTTAGAGGAAGGTTATGTTTACTTTATTGGCGCGAATACCCCAATTAATGCCACCTCTAATGAATCTGGATTAGAGTTCTATAGAGCATACTCTGTTGCTACTGATAATTAAACACGTAATAAAAAATCTTGGTTTATGACAGAGCAAAACTTTCGATCTTTATATTAGGTCTCAGCCTGAAATCGAGATCCGGGACAAGCTGGTAAATGTCACTTAAAAGTGTGTAAAAATGGGAGATGAATGGATTTACAAACAATCCTATTCCCATTTCAATTTGTGATGCGTATACCAACGCAATCATGATTTCCAAAGCGACGAAAGCTAAGAAATTATGAAGCAAGTTCCGGATTGTATGAAAACTTGTTACACGAGCATTAGCAAGCCTATGGGTTATTGATATACGTATTGCCGTAACTCAATTCTCCGTCAGAGGAAACAGAAAACTAATGATTGCGCGAAAAACTGTTTATTTTATTATAACGTAAAACAAATTAAACGGATTGAATAGGAGCGCCGTTAATCAGTGCTTCTTGATCTACAACTGAGGCTAATCTACGAAGAGCTTCATCCATATTATCTTTTGAGACATTACTGAATGAAACACGAACATATTCTGTCTTTCCTCCTTGGGGCATAAATGCTACACCGGGGATTGCAAGGACATTTTCCTTTAATGCTTTTGTCATAACCAAATCATAAGAGTCCGTAATGCCGCCCAGCAAACGAAGCCAGACAAACATACCAGCATTGGGAACTACCCACTCTGCTCTACCCTTCATTCTGCGATCTAAACACTCTACAAACTCATCACGTTTCTGACGGTAGAAGGAAGCTACTTCGTCCACATGATCAAAAAAGCCAGCATGTCCCCATTTATCCAAAAGCTGATATGCCATCACTTGTGGAACCCCAGAAGGTTGTAAATTTGTTACCATTGTATGCATATTTATACGATCTAACAAAACTTTAGGGCCTGTAATCCAGCCGATTCGTAGACCAGCAGAAAGAATTTTGCTCATACTATCACAACGAAGGACACGACCATCTAAATCCAGTGACAAGTAAGATGGTATACGCTCAGATCCATATTGTAAATAATAATACGCATCATCTTCGATAATTAAGACATCGTATTTGTGGCAAATGTTATATACGGCTTGCTTTCGATCCAGAGTGGCAGTAGCGCCTGTAGGATTACCACCACTGGGGATCGTGTACAGACAGCGGGGTCGAGGTTGATCCTTCTTACCGCTAGGATTTGTCTCGGGCCAGTTGGCAAGCATATTTTCTAATGCTTCGGGTACAATACCATAAGCGTCAGTAGCCACATCGGCAAGATCGCATTGAAGCGTTTTAAGAAAAGAAAGACAGCCAGTATATGTAGGATTTTCGATCAACATGGAGTCACCATCGTTCATCAGCATATCAAATGCCTATCATTATTTATTTAGTGAAACACCGGTAACGAAAGAAAAAAAAATACACTTACCTTTGTTAGAAGATCCTGAGAACCAGAACCAATCGAAAGATCAAAATCCACCGGAGGTTTGTGTTCGATATTTTGTAATTCACGTAACCAGTCGTTCAAATGGGGTAACCCAGGCTTTAAAAATATGCTTGAGATTTAAATATCGGATACACAATAACAAACTTACGGTCAAATCATAAGACAGAGAGCGGCTAAATAGTTCATCGTCGATTTCAATTTTTTCGCCTGTTTTAAGCGTGATGGTCATGCCTGCAAAGGGGAAGGTAGATGGATTAGGTTGGCCAGCACCCAACGAAATCTAAAAATATTTTTATGATTTTTTAATATCTTGTATGGTATGTCTACAATGTTTCGTGGCCGTACCATGCCCTTTTGATGAAGGTAAGGGGAAATAGCACGAACTATGTGATATCTTGCATAAGAAAAATGTTGCATATAATGTTTTTTATAAAAAAAAGTTTCGTTTTCTTACTTGCTGAAGGCTTTCTTGCCTTACTACGCTCACTAATAAATCTTTGATAATCCATTACTACAGTAAAAAAAAATAAAAAGAAAGGGGATAATAGCAATAAAAAAAAAAAGATGATGATAATCTGATAATCGAGTTTTAAGCTTTTTCCCACAATAAGCGTGACTGTGTTGAGAATATTTAAAGCAGGGTTCTCTTCATAAATGATTTGACTAAAACACTTCATTCTAATGACCTGCCCTACAATTCTACTTTTTGAAGCATTCAATAATTGACTGTTTCTAGCATCGAATTTTTTAGATAAAAACTTTCTAGGAATTACCTTCCATGTGCTTCAAACTTTACAACAAATTGATCGTTACACAGATATAATTAAGCGGCGCTTAATATCGAAATTCTGAAAGCTTTCCTGAAAAACAATTAAACAAACAACATGGTTATACTATGTCGAATGACCCGCATTATTTGAGACTTGGCTGCCTGATAAAATTAAGGCTATGTTTGGGAGGCTGTATTTATAATAATTTTTTATAAAAAGCTTGTATGCTATAGATTAACTATGTATTCCATATACTGGTGTTCAAAGGATCTGCAAAAGTGGCCTAATTGTGTATACTATAAGAGGAATTCAGTTCAGTGGAATTAACCAAGTATTATTTTATTGAAGAGAGACTTTAAGCCGGATATATTATTAGGTAAAAAAATTAAACTTGTGGATTAGACTATTGAAGACTATCAATGGGAATGATCGTCGGGGAAGCCGCCCATAGACTTGAAACGGCCGAAAGCCATTTCACCAAAAAATACGCCAATCATAATGACAAGAAAGAAACCGCCATTTCCAGTCATGACAACCATCATTAGTAAATAGCTAACAAAGGAGGTCAATGTGCTAATGAAGCTTCTAATGGTGTCTGTTGACCACGAAAAAGGAGGTACTGTAGGAACTTTTAAAGGGTTGGGATATGAATTTGGGTTGAACGATTGTGACGATAAATCATCAGTGTTGTGTGATTTTTCGATGTCTTTTCGGATAACCTATTTTGTAATGTTTAGTCTTTGGTGAAGTTTATAGACGAATTTTTTAAACTTACAGGCTGTGAAGTAAGTACATTAGATTCGATTTTGTTGTCACGCATTGTTCTCCATCTCATAAAATAGGCCTCAAGTGCAGGAAGTCCCCTTGAAAGGATTGAAAAGAAAAATAAGCCAAAGCAAGCACCAATATAAGCCCCTTCCGATGCAGGTACCCAAGAATCAAACCAAATGCCATCACCGGAACTAGTCCAGTGAAATGTACCCATGGACATCATCATATGCATCCCACTATTACTAGAGGAAGACATATCCATATCACTCATATCATGAGTGGCACTAGCTGTAGCTGTAGCAGCCATAGACATCGTTGAGGATGCCATAGACATAGTAGAAGAAGGGCTCATTGCTGACATATCGTGATTCATATTGTAAATGTATAATAAAGTTTTTGATTAGAAAAAAAAATAAAAAAAAAAATAAAAAACCCAAATAAATGCACGAGCTATTTATACAAAACAAAAACTTAAGGAAGTTACATGCACGTCACAAAGAAGTTTTTGCTAAAGAAAGCTCATTCGTTAAGGTCTCTTTCTGCACTATCTCCAGACAAGCTGCAGGTCTATTACCTAACCATGGGAAATTGCGTGATTCTAATAGCTACCCATTTTATTATATCTCAAATTATTCGAAAACGCATTATTTTTTAACAACGAAAGTCATAGCTTCGTTACTTTTTTTCTCTTTTTTTGACAGCTGGTGAGCGATAATCGCGCACTTTCGCAGATGTCATCAAGATTTCACCTTCCGAGAAACACCGCATAGTTACATAAAAGGCTTATTATAAGTTGGGATCAAGGTATCAAGATGCCATGAATTATATGTAGAAAACAAGAGCAATATCCCAAACCTAATATCATTGTTTGGTATTTGTATTTCGTCTAAACACGCATCCAGCAGCAATAATAAGCGACTGAAAAAAATTTGGTAGCGAAAGTCTCTCAAAAGCTACCAATAACATTATGTGTGACACCAATGGCTAGATTGTTTTTTTTGTTCATAAAACGGGTGATCGCATCACGAAGGGCTACAGAAATTGAATTTTCTTATTAAATGTTGGTAACACAAAAGAATATGAGAACAATAGGCCTGCCACTTGCGAAAGAGCGGAAAAATTAGGCGAAATTGTAAATACATATTTAGCTATAATATGCTGAGCAGATTAGACTTAATGACTAAATAACAATATTAAATGTTTATAGACGGAAACACAATTTCCGTGTTGTTTGCATAAACGCGGGTGACTCTGATTCACAATGTTTCGGATCTCTCTTTGTCGAGAAAGATTGAATTTTTATAAAGTTTAACATTCACAGAGACAATTATACATCCCATGTTTAAAACTAGATACTATTTTTATCTACAAATATAAACCAGGTTTTTTCTTAAGAACTCTTAACTTTTTTGATAGAGAAAGACTAGATCAGGTACCCACATAATTCATAGCAAAATTTTCTCGATTCCAGCCAATAGAAACTGTTCCACAATCAGATGCTCTGTAATTTGGTGTTACGCTGCGAGAATGTAATCCTTAAACATACGATGGTTCCTAATTAAAATCTGTTAAAAGGCTACAAGGATTTAAGGGGCATCAAGTTCCACCAATCTTAAATAGCGAAAAATACGCCTAAACGTATAAAATGAATTTATTTGAAACCACTGTGTTAATTCAATTGGATGGTGGTATAAGACGGCTCTTAATTTTGTAAAATTATGCTTATTCTTTCACTTGTGTGCCTGAGAAAACCAATGGTAGAACGGAGAGATAATTTTCTAGAAAAGACACATGCGTGCATGTTTCATACAAATTTAGCCGCCGTAGGTGCGGTAAAAGAAAATCGCTCCCATAAATGCTTATGTAAACTACACAACCAGTTGAAAACTTTAAATATTTCTTAAATTCTGCACCAAAAAGTAAATTCCCGTGTCAGAATTTTTTTTTAAAAAAATAAAACTTTGCGATTGGGCGAAAAAACAAAATACGTGATTGAAGGCCAGATGTTATGAAATAAACAACTGAATGAAGGTTTTGTGCACCTTGAAAACTACTTTAGCGTCTTTTATGGGGGTCAGGATAGCGATTCGTGCAGCTAAGCATTTTTATTGGATAACAAAATGGAAGAGACTTTTATTTTTTTTGAAAAAATGACATGTAAAAAAAACAAAATGATTAGTTTCTTTCATTTTCTAAAATTTTGAAATAACGATTAGTGTTATGGAGCCACCAGAAAGTACCGAACTTGCACTTGTTGATAAGAGAATACTTGACAGTGTCAATCTCAGTTTCCTGAGACATGTCAAGTAATTCCACCACAGTCAGTTTATACTTCAGCAAGTCCAAGATTTCTTCAGTTTTCTTGGTGAGGAGATTACCACCTTCGTCAGCTTGATAGACAGAAATGAGGCTACTATCATCGTGAATCACGAAGGCTGGCCTGGGAACAAGTTCATACACCTCAACAATAGCCTGATCGCCGCGAAGTTTTACCACCTTTCCAAGCAGACGACGCGCCCCACGAGAATCCAAGTCAACATCGAGAATAGCCGTCATGTTCAAAGCAATCTTCTTTCCAGCAATATATTCAGTACTGCCGAATTCCCGATTAGCAGAATAGTACATGTCCTCACTGTACCTATCGAACCACGCTTTGACCAGACTACCACGAGTTTTCATACCGTTATCCCAAACAAGACCCATCGCAATACTTCTCAGCATTACCTCACGACCGTTAATAAGAGCCAAATCACGAGAAGGGTTTTGTTTGTTGGTCTTCATGACAATTGCCCTAATGTGTTTGTTGAATTGCTCGTTCTTTTCAGTTGCGAGAAGCACAGGAGAAGCAAATCGAAGACAATCCTCTACCAAATGGACTATCAAATGAGTCTTTAAACGATTACACAATGGACCACCAGTTTTGGCGTATGGAATCGTAGCACCATTAGATTGTTCACCAGAAAGACCATAGATCTCTTCAGAAGTAGTTTGACTGGGCACTGATGCAGTTGTCGTTGCTGTTGCTGGCTCTCCACGAGTACGTCGGTTACTGGGAACAACGGTACGATCAAGGTTATCCAGAGCAATAACAGTATCATCAACGGATTGACGCAATAAATCGAGATAGGCAGAAAAGTTGGTATGTATTTCACAGTTATAACACAATGAGCAAAGCTCACCAAGCTTGTCAAAAGTACTAATAACGTTATCCATTCGGTGGAATTGATCATTACGAAGGTTGAGGAAATCAATGTGGCCACGAGCAACTCTGAGAACAATTGGGAGCATCTGAATCATAAGTTTGAAGTCTCTTCCAAGAAAGCTTTTGTATCCTTTGAGATGCGTCGACAAATTGGTAAAAGCCTTAGACCCATACTTTGCACACAAAATACTAATGCGATCAACCTGCTTCTTGTTGAAAAAGCAATCAGCAGCTTTGTTGAACGTGTATTTGATTAAACCGAGACATAGGCCATGCAGAATTTCTACCGGTGTATCCTTGCTAGGATCCCAAGAAGACAACGTCAAAAGCCTTTTGCCAGCAGTTTCCTTGAAGCCGAGGTCCATCAAGTTTTCGACCATGATATAATCACCCTGTCTGTTACGAACACGTATCGAGAAATCAGTACTATCCGAGTCATCGCTTGGAAATAAACTCATCCAGTGACCTTTTTCTCTTGGAACTGACATGTGTTCTTCGGCCGTGGTAATTCTAT
The DNA here is from genome assembly GCF_025094135.1 of Mucor mucedo. NCBI lineage: Eukaryota > Fungi > Mucoromycota > Mucoromycetes > Mucorales > Mucoraceae > Mucor > Mucor mucedo. Next base: position 125,093 of record NW_026252374.1, on the reverse strand, counting down.
TAGGATCAAAAGCATCAGCATGTCGACACCAGAAGCATTTTCTACACGGATAAGTAGCTGTTGAAGCTTTCAAACAAGAAACCTCGGCATGACGAGGATTGTCAGCCTTGATAAACAAAAGAGGAGCAACAACAAAGACTTCTTCCTTGAGAATAGCATCAAACATCGGCAGACCAGTTTCCAGTTTCTTTAAATCGGGGACAAGGGAAGGCAACTGTTCCATAGCAGTATGGCGATTTGATCCACATATAAAAAATTGATTCAAATAATGATTGGCAACACTAAGAGGAACAGCGGCAGGATTCATCGACCACGAATCGAAACAATTCCATTTTGATGTGGAATTACCACTGGTATCATCAGAGAAAAGGTTGTACGGAATTACTCTAACGACCTGGTAGTTTGGCGAATTGGGATTTATGCTTCTTATACGTGATCTAATGGGCAGTGGACGCTTGTACTTATTACCAGTATCAATCATGTCATGATGAGCGCGAATCAATCGAGTATTAGCAACAACATCTCTAGAACAAAGATAATCGTCACCATTTATTTGTTGTAAGCTAGTAAATGCATCGAAGGATTCATGTTCGGCACGAAAGACATTATTGATGTCAAGGTCGGTTATGGGACAGTGGAGAAGGATGTCGTATAAACAGCACATTTCAAGATTATTATCGGATTTAATTGGATACAAATCAACGTTCACAACTTTTGATATTTGGAATATCTTGGCCACTTTAAAATAATGGCGATCACGAAGAGGAATATTGCTCTCAGACAGCAAAGAGACTTTATCCGATACCCAGAGTTGAAGATTTGGACCAGTAATTATCATAGGATGCTCAAACAATCTATCACAATTCCACTTTTCACCTTGACTTAGCTTGATTCGTTGGTTAGGTGTTCGATCAGGAAGATCTGACAGGAAACCAGACATACAGGGATTACCTACGAGAAGTCGCAAGTGTTCAGATACATCATTAAGAAACAAGTCAGGCTTTGATGCGACAACAACAGGAACAGCGGGTGCAGAAGCAGTTGTATTTGTTGTTGCAGCAGGATCAGTGGCAGGAGCAGAGGTATTGGCAGAAGCAGAGGTAGAGGCAGGAGCAGAGGTAGAGGCGGGAGCAGAGGTAGAGGCAGGAGCAGGAGCAGAGGCGTCAGCTGCTGTAGCAGTACCAGATGTGCTAGTTGATGTGGCAGGTTCAGTAGGTTCGACAAGAAGTCCGCCGTTATCATCTTTCGCACAATGGGGAGCATGAGGAAAACAAGGTATACAACTTTTCTTGGATTTGTGAAATCTGGAAACGCTGTGGGGAGTGGGATAACCACGGAAATCATAAATAACATCAGAAGGATCCAAAGCTAGTTGAGCTCTGTACTCTTTGATTGCAATTTCAGCCATATATTTACCAAAATCAAGAACTGATTTGATTTGGACTTCTGAATACTTAAAGCTACCAGACTTGAAGAAAAGAAGGGCATGCATTATGTATTCATTTTTGAAAGGATATGCTGGATTGTCGTTGACATCACCACTCAAATCAAGATATTCATCATTACCATCATCACCACCATCACCACCATCACCATTAGAGCCGTTGTTGACGTCGTTAACAGGAACGGGAGGTTCATTAGATTCGCTATCATCATCAGATTCCCCTCCGTTGTTAAAATCATTGTTGAAATGGTCAAAGGCATTACCACCATCGAATTCTTCTTCACCATCATCACGCCCATCATCATCACCGTCACCATCATAATCATCATATTGATTTTCATCAAATTCATTTGCAGGTTCAGACAATGGTTCGGCAGTGCGTTCAGGTTGGATTGGTCTAATGTATATTGATGTAAGTAATTTGAATATATTTAACAGCCTTAAATAACTTTACCTTTCAATGGACTCCATATCAGAACTACGAGATTCGCTTAGCGGGATAGTAGGTTGTTCGTCAGAGGTATTCCTAAAAATAATAATGATAAGTACAAACTGACTATTTTTAAATTGATGAAGACGCTCACTTACTGTTGTTGGATGTCATTGGCAGGTAGTGATCCTTGATTGGACTGAATCGCCTCCAGAAGTTCTAAGTGGTGTCCTGATCGTTGATGCACTTTAAAAGAGTGTCGATTAATTGTACTGTATTTACATAACACACACGTTTGCTCCTGAGGCGGTAAGGCAGGTTTTGCACGGAACTTATTTGTTCCAGGTGTTTTTTTCATAGTGTTTTAAAATTAAAGTAAGTTGTTTATAATAAAATAAAGAATTTTGATAAAGTGCACTCTGGGGATTGTGTTTGGTTTATATATCGTTCAGATCAAAAAATGTGTTTAATGCTTAGCTTATGCGGACATAAGCTGTCAATTTGATTGGTGCAATAATTTACAAACGTCATTGCGGAACGATATTTTGTCACGCAACCCAACTTTCTTAGGTCGCTTTTCTTTCTCTTACGTATTTTTTTTAACCGTGGCGTGTCTTCACAAACGCGTGATTATTGCTTGTAATATTATGATGCTTATGAACAATGGTATGTCATAGAACATCTGTCTTAACAATACTATCATAAGGCATTCTACTAATCCTTCTCTCACATTCAATTTAATCAAAGTCAAACGCGAAAAAGGTAGCTATTTCATGACTTATGCAATAATATAATCTTCTATCCCCTTTTACTTTCAAGATGTGTATCTATAAAGGTATACTTTGTTCTTTACTGTGCTTCCCTGTAATAATATATCATTAACAAACGCCTTTTTATTTTTTAGATGCTCTTTTCTCTTTGAAATACCGTAAGTAATATCTTGGTGATAATTTTACATCCTAAACTAATACATAACGCGTTTCATTTGTCAATAGATATATCGCGTAAAGCTTCATACAAGGTACTATAATTTTAACATTAATCATTATCCGTTTTACTAAACACATTATTCACTTTATAAATTAGCTCGTGATACTGCTTAAGCACGGATAAAATGTAAGTACAACATCTACCACAGACACTTGAATATCACATTAATACCTTTTTCCGTAGCTTCAGCTCAAACAGAATCAGTTTTGCGTGGGTTTTCTAGCTTGAATTCACTGTCTGCTATGCGTGTCATACGTGGCCTGTCTGGGCTACGTGGTCTGCCCTGTCTGTCAAGGCTGAATAGCCTGCCTGGTCGGCCTGCGTAGCCCCGAGGGGCAAACAGGCGCTTTTTGCCGGTTTCTGATTTTGTGGGCCAATTTTTTATATAAATAAATTTCGCTTTTTAAGGCAATTTTAAAAAAAAACTATTTTCGTATTTTGTATTTGTATTTTATTGTTTTGTTTGTACAGCAAGGAAACGTAAACAAAACCACAAAACCAAAAAGGAAACAATTTTCATATCTATTTTTACTTTTTTTTTTGGGAAAAAAATGGTCTTGAAATTTTAAAGTTTACACCTGGTTGTGTAGCAGCGTGTCCAATTATTTGTCATGTGTTTCAAATACATATGAATTGATGTTTTATGCAATGAAAATCATTTGCTCATGTAAAACCTTCCAGTGGGTTCCGGAACTTCGTATCCCGCCAATGGCGCTGGGTCGACGTCAGCAAAGGGAGTGGCTTATTTCTATTTCTACAGCTTTGAACTGCGCGTGTTCTTTTTTTCCTTCAACCAAAAACAATTTATACAAAATGGCTGAATATCTTGCTAGCATTTATGGTACCGAAAAGGACAAGTAAGTAATGTACTGTTTAAGGGTTACATCAATATATTAACCACTTTAATTTTATCAAATAGAGTAAATTGTTCGTTTTATTTCAAGGTAAATAGTAATATTGGCGCATTGCAATTTGTTTTTTTATTAACTTTTTTAATTATAGATTGGTGCCTGTCGTCACGGTGAACGTTGTTCAAGAAAACATGTCAAGCCTTCTTTCTCACAAACACTTTTAATCGCAAATATGTACAAAAACCCAGCACACGATCCTAATGTTCATTTAACTGAAAGTCAACTTCAAGATGACTTTGACTTGTTCTATGAAGATATATTCTGTGAACTTGCCAAGTTTGGTGAGGTTGAAGAAATGGTTGTTTGCGATAATGTAGGTGATCATTTAGTTGGCAATGTGTATTGTCAGTATCGTTTAGAAGAGTCTGCCGGTAACGCAGTCGCTAATTTGAATAATCGTTTTTACGCAGGTAATTACACTTAACTGAATACGATTTTCTATAGCAGTACTAAATTATTTATTATTAGGACGCCCTTTATACGCAGAGCTATCACCAGTAACTGATTTTAGGGAAGCCTGTTGTAGACAGCATGAAATATCAGAATGTAATCGTGGAGGTTTCTGTAACTTTATGCATTTAAAACACCCCTCCCGCGCATTACGACGAGAGTTATATGAGGGGCAGAGATTAGATATCAGGGAGAAGCGTAGGGAAGAAATGCGTCGCGAAGAAGAAGAAAGAAGACCTAGAGATAGAGAATATCAACATGATAGAGCTGATTTCAAGAGCCCAATTGAATGTGCTGAAAGAAATCAAGAATTTAAACAAGAATACTAAAATTGAAATACCACAGAAACTTTAAGGAAAAAAAAAGAAAAAGAAAAGGTTATATTTTGCAGGTTTTTCATCTGTTTGTGTTTTTTTTGTAGTTTAAAGAAGATATAATAATAATAAAAAAAGTAAAATATATATAATACATGAGACTATAGTTTATTTACTGGATGATTCTATACTGCTAATAGAGGGTAAATACTCCTTGCTCGAATCATCTTGAGGACGATTCTCCTTGTCAATATTATTGTTATGCTCATCATCTTCATTGCCTGATGATTCTTCAGTATTTGAAGCTCGACTAAATGATGTTGGTCGTGAGCTAGATGCTTCATCATTCTCAGGGAGAGTAAGTACTTTCGGAAGTCTTCCTAATATATTGGATTTTCTACTTGTCACTTGTACAATCTTGAAAAACTGTTTCTCATTAAAATATTTAAGCACCTCCCAGGTTGGGTTTAAAAAGGATAGCTTTCTTTCAAAAAATGAAAGTCGCTCTATTAAAGTAGCACGGGTTATTTGGGGATCGCTACTTCTGCTCAATAGTTTTACTTACTTTTTCCGATACCACCTTGAGATCCAATGCCGTGTAATGTTTTACTTGGAGGAGGTAGTAATCCTTTAGTACCTTGGGGTATAGGTTCCTTCCCTTTTTCCAAGCGGCATATATTTCTAGCGATGCAGACACCAGCAATTGTAGCGGCATAAGCAGTTTTTTCTTCTAAAACGTTAGTCACATCACCACCTGCAAATATATGTTTGTACTTCCAGTGCTCAATTTGAAGCGTGGACTGCACTCTTACTGCTCCGTTGACATCGAGGCAAGTATCCAGAGATGGATCGTTTGTACTATCCAAGATAAAACCTGTGTTCAGCTTAACACCTGTAGCCATTAACACTAAATAGTCTTTACTAGAATAAGTGTTGCCGCTAGAACCATAATAAGTATCAGAGAGTGAATTGGCAGATGTTATTTTTTCATTCAATATAATTTCAACCCCTAATCCTTCAAGAAACTCTTCTGCCTTTTTGCGTTGTTTTGCATCGCTACGATAAATAATACTGGGCCGACTTTCGACAAGCACGATTTGTTTATGCTTTAAATATGGGTGATCAAGTTGCTTTTGACTAATTTCTGCAGCAAGTTCACAGCCAACTAAACCAGCCCCAATGATGAGAATGCGGTCAGCTTTGGCTATATCAGCCGCCATTTTATTTAATCCAGCGGTTCTATAAAGCGATGAAGAATCACTAGATTTTAATTGGCATGAGTATGAGGAGCCAGTACCAATAACTAAATAATCAAAGTAAATCTATTCTTCATCAGTCAGCTGTAATACATGTCCGATCATGACTTACCTTCTCGCCATTTACGATGACACACTTTGCGTCTTCACATATGTCTTTAGCATACCCCAGAATCACTCTGCCGTTATGAATATAACTTTTGTGAGGGAACCTTAAAGAAGATACCTTGTCTGGGTTTACAAGTTTTGTTACAATGCGCGGTGTATATTCAAAGGAATCTAGGATTGAGTTTGATAATTTTATGAGGAGACTTTTTTTTTTTTTTACAATTGCTTTTTTGTTTTGTTTTACCTTTTGTATCAATCAAAGTAACATGGAATAATGACATGGGATCTAAAGCGGATGCCACAGCAAACCCCTAATAATGTGTCAGTGTTTATTTCATGTGTAATAATTGTTACATACAGTAAATCCACCGCCAATGATGACGACTCGTTTTCGGAATTCATTAACTGGTTCAGTATTCAGCTGTTTGCTAAAAACATAACATGATGTTAGGAAAAAGCTATTTTTAATTGCATTAGATAAATATTGTACCTGACAGTTGACAGTGGAGTTCGAAGAAATTCCGTTAATTTATCTCTCTACAAATGATATAGTGAACATTTTATTGAGGATGTCACAAAGATAAAAAAAGGGAGGAAATGAACTCACGAGCATTAATAAAACTTCTTGCTCTGTTTCTTTTAGTAAATCTAGTGCTTCATCCCGGGTGATGACAGATCCCTTAAAAGATTTCAATTTTCCTTTTATTTCTGCCTGGCTATTGATATTCAATTCAAGAGGTGCATCCGTAACAACAAACGTTTCGTAAATTCTAAACATAAAATGTTGGCAAAATCAAATGGAATGCCAGGACATGTGATTATTACCTATTAAAAATGGCTTCAACATCCTCTGCCGACCCAGGCTCGTGTCGGAGCTGATTCATTGCCTCTATAAACAATAGATTTTCCTGTGACCAAGTTTGCGTTAAATAATTTTCGAAACCTGACAATAGCATTGGGTCTTCTAACACATCAGTAAGGCTAAACTCAGGTCTATCCTCAAGCATTTGTTTTAAACTGATCGATTGACGTTGAGAATCTTTTTTAGGATTAGACTTGCTGAACATTTTTAAATAAAAATAAAATATAAAAAATTGCAAAAGAGGTAAAAAAAGGATATATTAAGGGTAAAGAGTTTAAATATATCAGAAGTTATGAAACACATTTAAACTTCAGTATCGGAAATCAATCTTCTTTTGCTGGGAAAAGGTCCGCACTCTTTGATTCGATGCTTTTATCTCGTTTCATCGAACTAATCGAATTGAATTGGGTGCATACTTAAAATACAACCAATCAGAATCGTATTTTGTTTATTTAACAAGTTTTTCTTAGCTGATAAAAATAATAGAGGTACACGTTGTAAGATCTAGTGTTCTGGTGTGACAGCGAATCACGGAATACAGACCCATTACACTTCCACTCTAAATTTCTCACTTCAATAAGTAGTAGGTTATGTACTTCATTTTATTCGTTATCATTTAAGGTTTACCTCTAAGAATTGATCATTCGGTCTTTAAAATTACTCTACTTTTATGTACCAACAACCTGGATTACAACCTACCGCGTAGTGGTCACTTAAATATCACATATAACAGCCGGCTTCAAATACAATATTTTAGATACATGTTACAAGGAGGAGGAGGAGGGGGGAGGATTGAAATATACCTAAATGACTTAACGTGGTGTTATATCTAATCAGCTACTTCCGACAGAACCATATTTATCGCGGTAAAGGTTGGATGTCTACCTTGGGTGTGTCAATAAAAAAAAGATACTCAAAGCATATTTTTTGGATGCATTGATATTTCATGTGAAAAAATATATACTATAAATACTCTTCATATATAAATTTCGTACTGCTAAGCGGTCTTGTTCTGTACTCGTTGCGAAGATAAGATAGTTAAAATTGCTATGAGTATACATATAACAAATTTATATCAAGTACCTTGCTTATTCAGTTCATCTATTTTATAGCTGTCAATCTATAAATTTTGCTTCTTTTTTTTATCTCTTTGTATATAACCCCAGTTGTTTCAATGATATTCCCTTTGAATATGTGAAGCTCTCTGTCTCTTCTTGTTATCATCAGAGACGACCGAATGCATTGATGCAAATGCTTTTAATAAGGAAATTCATTGCCATTCCCAAATACGTTTTTCCGTAATTAATGCCTGCATAATATTAACTTCTTTTGCACTGCATGTTTTATTTGAAGGATAGCTGCAGAGATTTGTGGTTGATAATAATGTGATTTCAGCGTAGGTATGGCTGCAAACATATCGAAGAATTTCTATTCGGTTCAACTGAAGTGTACAGTGGCTGCGGGATATAATGGGCATTTTATTATATACATTATTCGTTTCAAGAGAGATTTACCGAACTGGGGAGAAAATGAGAAAAATCCGGTTGTGATGGGTGTCAAATACATTTTTATTTTATTTTATTTTAATGCAATGCATTCTGCTTATGGCGTCAGTAACATTACCCAGATGAAATTTATCCAACCAAACAGGGGAATTTTGATGAGGTAATTCCCGCAATGTCATTCAAATATTTGTTTTTCTTTTTTGTCCTGTTATCCGAAAAGAGAGTTTTTGTATTGGTTTTTTTGGGGGTATAAAGCACTAGGCTTGGGTATACTTTATTTTTTTTATATATCTACATCTATATCTATATCTATGTCTATTTCTATATCTATATCTATTTCTAAAGCACCAGGCTTGATGGTATATACAGGCTTGAGGATATATACAGGCTTGAGGATATATACAGGCTTGAGGATATATACAGATTAGGTGTAATTTGCAGACTTGATATTATTTACAGGCTTGAGAGTATACAGGCTTGATAATATTTACATGCTTCATGGTATTTACAGGGTTATTATGTATGTACATTCAGCGGCAGGACTTAAGGATTTAGTGGTATATTGTGAGTGTAAAGGATATATCCTAAGTGGTAAGGGTATATAATAAAGTGGTAAGGGTATATAATAAAGTGGTGAGGGTATATGATTAAGTGGTAAGGGTATATAATTAAGTGAAAGGGGTATATAATTAAGTGTTAATGGTATATGATTAAGTGTAATGTAAAGGGTATACAGTTTGGAGGGTATTTTCTAGTATAAAAGGTATCACTTTTCTTGTATATTTCTATTTCCATGTCCATAAGATATCATTTTTCTTGTCTATATGTCTAAAGCACTAGTCTTGCGTATACGTTATGTTGGTGACAGGCTTGATGGTATTTACAGAGAGTATGTACATGTAGAGAAAATGTTTGATGACTTGAGGGTATGTTTTAGCACCAGTCTTGGGTATATGGGGGTATCTTCTATGACTACAGCACCAGGCTGAAATGCATGCCTCTATTGGGCATTATGAATCAAAAAAAAATTGATGAGGAGAAAAGAGAAACACAGCAACCTTGTTTTGCTTGATGATTAAATACATCAGCCGGATTATGTTATAAATTGGTTTGTACTACTTTTTTTTTTTTTTTTTTTTTTTTTTTTTTGGCGTAAAAAATAAATAAAAATATAATTTGATGAGCTTTCTCTGTGGCATGATCACATAATATAAGAAAGGGCTAAATAGGTGTATATAATTTCTTCATGTTATACCGTAAAACAGAACATTTCCTGTTGACTATAGTTTTGTCACAAAGTTTTTTCTCACTTTTTATTTTTGATAAACAAAAAAGTAGACTAAAATAGGGGGTAAAGATAAATTCAACTACAGCATAAACAAATGGGTTTTACTATCTATGTCAAAAGAAAGAAACCTATGGCTTTATCAAATATCATATATACACTGTTGTTCAATGTAGTGTTGTTTGCACAAAGAAGCATCTAAAGGATATGCATCAGGAGATCATGATGCTCAATAAACTCTGGTTCGAAGAACTCGTGAGACTTATGCATTCTCTTCTGAATTTAAAGAGATGTCAGTATGGAGCTTAGGGCCAGCTGCTTGCGCGTTTCAGTTTTTGTATGGAAGAAAGCATGGCAGTAACGAAAGTAACAAAAGCAACCCAGCGTAATTGTGTGTGATATAGCTTACTTTCAACGTTCCATTTGGACTTCACCCAAAAACTTCTGCGTGAGACCAAGGTCAAACAAGTACAAACACAAAAGAGTAACGACGAAATTATTAGAGGAGGTTTAAATTGGTCAATATACATTCATTTGTAACTATTACCTTGTTTTTAATTGTGTGTTCTTTCCAAGCCTTAACGGCAGCTATGTTACTCGATATTACACTGTGCTCTTTGTCCGTCACTAAGAAAAATATCATTGATTAAATAAGGGCAGTTCTAGGCGAAGTTGGTATTCTTTGCTTGATAGTTAGACCGGGTTAACTATTTTATATCCTACTTCTATAAGCAACTATGCAGATTATTTTGAATCGACTTAAGAATATTACAGTTCTCTTATTATAAGCGTTTAACTATACTGTTAATATGTTGTTGCAGTGATCTTATAAGTGGCTGAAAGAGCATCATGATAGCCAGTACTTCAGCTATCTTTAAGAGTATGGAAAATAATGTGGATAAGCTGTTTCTCTTGGGTTGGCAACATCAAGAACTATGTCACTGGATACATACAGCTCTTTAGTCATGCTGAGGGCTTATTAGGGTACTCGAGATGTCTTGATAGGAAAACTGAATTAGTTTTTTTAAATTAGCTGCCGTACTCTAAGGAAACTCAATAATGATAAAAAAACTATATATATGTATGCTATATCATCTATGTAACTCAGTTTGTCTATTCAAGGCAAAGGTTCTCCTCTACTGATTGTGCTATTTGTACATCAAGTCGTCAACTACATCTTCTGTGTGATGCGTTATGACTGCTTATTCTTTTAAGCCTCTACTTTGCCCTTTTCGGGTCCAAGACCAAATTTTTTTTTCTGTCAACTTTCTTCAGATTATATTTATACAATGGCTGCAAAGAAACAAGTTCAAAAGAAAGTAGTTAACAAAAAAGTTGTTACTAAAAAGGTGACCACCACAAAAAAGCCTGAAGAAAAGGTAGAGCAAGTTGTCGAAGAGGTAGTTGAAGAGATTGCGGAACCTATCGAAGAAACAGTCGAAGAAACTATTGAATCAGCTGAATCCGATAAAGATGAAGATATGGATGATAACGAGGATGCTGATGTAGAAAGCGAGGATGACGATGATGAAGATGACGATGATGAATTTGACATGGACGTCGATGAGGGTGTTAAACAGCCAAAGAAATTTAGTTCAGAAGCTTTCTCAGATGCCATGACAAAGATTTTGGGCAGTACATTGACTGGTTCAGATAGAAGAGTGAGTATTATAAAATTAATCGGTTAACGATCTTGTACTAAAAAACTAAAACCAAAAAAAAGCAACCCATTCTTGCAAGGTCTAAGGGTTTAGAACGTAAACTTGAAGATGAAAAGTTGGATTATAAAGCACGTAAGATTATGTCAGCCGAAAAGAAAGCATTAAAGGAAAAGGGCCGTGTCATTCCCGACTTCACCACTTTTGAATATGAAAAGAGATTGAGAAAGGTCGCAACACGAGGTGTTGTCAAACTATTCAATGCTATTCGTACACAACAAAAGGTCACCGAAGTGGCTGTTCAGAATGCTTCGGAAACACGTAAAACCTTGGCTTCGATAGAAAAGGCAAAGAATGTCTCAACAATGTCCAAATCAAGCTTTTTAGATCTCTTAAAAACTGGACAAAAATAATCTGTAAAAATTTACCCCCCATTGACCTTCAAAGTAATCACTCTCATTCAATTTTTTTTTTAAATTAAACATAAACGCAAAAACATTAAAAAACTGTATTTACAAATATACGCTATTCTGGGAAGAATCAATTAAAGTTTAGGCACTGTTTGCATTTTTAAACAATAAACCGTAAAAAGTAATCCGGAAAGAAATGAAGTCAGGTTTTCGGATAAAATTAAATATGCACTTTCTAGGCATATACCTGTAGTCGTCTTAATCTGTACATCTTTGTCATGGCGATGGTAGATAACAACAATTATGAATTATTCCATTCAAGCGGTTTGGGTATTAATATCACTTTTTTCGTTGCTTCATGTCTGTCTGCCAAATTGTACTACATGTTTCACAGATAAGTGTGTTTGAGCCTTTGACCTATTTTTGCATGAACTGGAAATTTCGCATATTTGAAAGATCACTAGAACCTTCTTATTCTTCAAACGCCTTCGGATGATCCTGGAGGCACCACGGCGAAAAGCTTTCCAAAATATTTTGTTTCCAAATACAATAGATGACTTGTTTTCAACCGGATTACTAGCACAGATTTACATATTACAGTTATTATCAGGTGTTGTAGCTTATAGGATAATCCTGTTCTCTAAAAACTTAAAAGAAGCGATTATAAGTAGAGTCTCTCCAAAACGTAATGGCTATACATTGTTTTATTGCACGAAGGGGCATAGAACGTATCTTCTGTAAGTCCTTAATTTTAACCATAAGGAAAAAAATTATTCATGCTAAGATATTCTGATGTCCTGAATAAAGCTCAACAGACACAGAGTTAGATACCAATATTATAGAAAATTGTATGTATCATCGTTATTAGTGGAGGATTCTGAAAACAGTTTATTAGCATTTGCAGGCACAAACCTCACATTAAGACTACCATATGCATATTCAAATCAAAAAATAAAAAAAAAGATGATTAGATAAAGTTAAATGAGTATTTATAAGTATATGTCAACTCAGTATGAGTGTAAGGAATAATGGTGGTGGTGGGAGTTTTTTTTGTTAATAGAAAGAAATTATAATATAAAAGATGTTGATGATAATGTAGAAGGGGTGATGTATAAATGTAAAAAGAAGTGACAATAAATGATCATGATTTAGTTTTTGAAAAAGTGTTTAGCACGACTCTTCACCTTGTATTCATGTGGAATGTCATCATTATGCTCCAGTACAGCGCATGCCATAAATTCCAAGAATCTTCTACCATACTGACTTGGTTTTACAGAAGAGATGGCGTTTTTGTCTTGAGTCAATGATTTGTAATAATGCTCTGACTTCTTTTTCATGTCGTAAGGAGTCAAGATATCAATAATTCCTAATGAATATAATACAGGCAATGGACTGTCCATTTCATCGGTACCTTGAAGGCCACCTTCATCTGCGTAAAATACACAGTTGCGACGTCTATTATTAAATATTTAGTATATGATCATAGGGGAATACTCCGATATACTAACTCTTGTGTGTTTCCCGGTAATTTAGAAGCATCTAATTTATCGAGGTTTGCTTCGGCGATAGCAGTACGAACGACTTGAGCTTTACTTGTTCTACGTTTCATCAAAGTATCTCTACGCTGAACTGATTTTGTGTTGGGTTGGAATGTTTGTAAAGTAGCATCACGGATGTTGTCTTTATTGCCACGCATCATGTCATGCACACCAATTAATAGACTATAATCCATAATATTAAGTTGCGCTAAAAGCTATAAAGGGACATTAGAATAGTCACAGGGGCAAAAAAAAAAAAAAAAAAAAAGACTTACGGTAACATCACGAACAAGCTGTGTAATAAACATTTTTCTTTTCTGAGGGCCAAGCTTAAGCTTACGTTCTCTTTTCTCCCAATTTAAGTCCTTCATGACAGCATGAGGATTTTTAAGAATTTCTTCTTCGGGTAAAAGTCTTCCCAATGTTGAACCCTAAAATTAAGTTCAGTATGTTGGTAACTAGTATTACAAAAAAATTAAACTGTACCTTTAAATCATAAGTCTCGTGTATATCTTTACTAGGGGGAAATACATTGCTCATAACAACGAAATGAATCTTTCTTCCGTGTGGCAGTTTAACTCGGTGTAAACCATAATATCTACATAAAAGGGTGCTAGTATTTTCGCTAATATGCTTTAAATATATCGATTAGTTGAAATTAAAACTCTCTCTCTTTTTTTTTTTACTGTATTTATGTACCTGATGATATTCCTTTAATATTTTTCTCATGAATTTGTGTTCGGTATAATGAATAGTTTTGATAATAAATCTGTAATCTTTTGAATAATAAAAGAAACTGCCGCTTTTACCAGGTGATCCTAATTCAGACAAGATGTATTTACTCGTTAAAGAAATCTAACGATATATGATTAGTGCACATGTTCATTTTATACAATTATAAAAATTTGTTACCAAATAGTCTGCTGGATCAACACCGAATTTCTCTCTTAAATGTCTAAAGACCCAAGGAGAATAATCCTTGAACTTGAAATCATATTTAGCCCCAGGAGTTAATTCGTCACCCATCACATCAAAGGCCAATTTATGGGCAGCAGTGAAATCTTCGTCTGTAAGAGGTCTGTCTAGTTTGGCAGTGACTCTGCTTACGGCAATACGGATACCGGTCAACATATTATACATTAGGACATAATTTTGATGTCCCTCAGCAATAGGTGTGCCTATAAGGACTCGATCTTGTGGGTCTGTTTCGTCTTTATTGGTGCCATCCATTAAACGAGACAAGCGTTTAAACGTCAGTCTTCTCTGGGATAGTTCTTTTTGAAACTCTTCAGAACGTTTCATCAAGTGCAACCTCTCTTTATCGGCCATTCTTTGTCTGGCTGATTTTAATGTATGTCCGGTTGTATGATGTCTACCCAAGGAAATAATACTGGGGTTTTCCGTTTGTGTCTGTTTATAACCTGAATCTTGACTATTCATGGAAGAGATTGTTGAATGTCGTTTCAAAACAGTGTGCTCAGCTTCAGTGTCGTCAGTGAGTTGAGAAGCCGGTGTTAGTGCAGGAGTGGGGATAAATATTTCTTGCTTCATGTAAGGTGTTGTATATGATCTTTTCTCACTGAATGAAGGAAGAAAAGGTGTAGGAGAAACGGGTGGAGATAATTCCAACGGTTCTTCGGCAATCTTATCAAACGAATGATTTGTACGTTTATTTGTTGCTGTTGTTGGTGCTGCTGGATATATGGGGCAAGATTCAATCATGTTGTTGTCAATTTTATTACTATTCCAATCAAGAGAAGTATTAAGAGCAGTTGACATTTTTTAATATATAATGAAAAGTAAAGGGGAAAAAAAAGGAAGAATAAGAAAATCCGAATCTATTTGTAGCTGTTCGGGTTACACCAAAATAATCATCAGCCTTTTTGCTACGAAATAGTCAACAAAGATGCGGTCTGGGTGTACATTAATACCCGCCCAAAAAAAATGTGCCTTTGCCTTGTTTATAAATTATAGTGGAGGTTTATATTTAGAATTGCCAAAGCCCTTTTAATTACCCCTCTTTTTTTTTTTTTTAGTAGCCAAGCCTAACCTTATACAATTTACAGCTGCTATTCCGAATGGTTCCATTTTTTTATTTTGACGTCATACGTCTTTTTTTTTTCTTTTTCTTTTTTTGCATAGCTTTGTTGTTACCGAGTATGCTTGCAGCCAACCCACAGATGGTACAATAAATGTGTTTCATCCCGTCCTTCTAAAAGCACTTATGAAAATAAACTTCATAAGTCCGTGTGTCATCATAAAAATAATACATTAATGGTAAGGCGATGCCAAGATGTATTGGATTAAATGATCTAATTGATCTACTCAAAAAGTACAAATACCGATACATATCTGATACAGGATACCTTACTTTTTTTTTTTATATGGAGCACAGTAAAGAATATCAGCTCTAACCATTGTATGGATTTATTTGAGCTAGGTTTTTGATTTGATTCATTTTTGATTAGTAAATTTATATTGTGTATTTCATTTTATGACCCATCTGATTATAATACTTCTAAAAGGAAAGCTAGGCGTGACACATTTTTTTTTTTTTTCGTTGTCTGTGACAGATGTCCAGATATCATGTTTATGCTCAAGTTAGTTCAGTCTATATTTATACTGATATATCCAACAGATCCGAAAAGTGTATCTATGCAGTGCTACAAATGCTGCACTTCTTTAAAGAGCATAATACATGACAATGTAATTTAAGTCAATATTTGAATAGTATTGCACCCACAAAATTTTTTTAGTGTCAATGGTAAAAATATTCATTCAAACTTTGGTAAAACAGCAAATACGCTTTTTAAAGAAAAAGAAAGAGCACTCAAAAGGAAGAAGTCGGACCGGGCAAAACCATAGTTACACGGCATGCTGATTGGTTGTATTAACTTTAAAACAGTTACGCACAATCTATCAAAGCGCGATGATGGTTTTAATATAAACGCTAGATATTAAAGGTGAACTTGCTGGCACACTCCCTTTCGTTTTACATGATGTCAACCATCCAAAGTACGAGATGGATTACTTGTTTATGAACGCTATGTCCTACTAAGGCTACGATGGAATGATACCCTGGTTTTAAACCAACGAAAGGATAATTTTACCCAGCTGTCAAAAAAAACCATGTGTTCTCAATAGGGGCAGGATGGTCTTACGAGAACCCGTACCATGGCATTCTTGGACGTTTAAATTAAAAGCATGGGTCACTCAATTGATAAAAGTACTCACGGAATAACAATACCGTGTCCTCAAAAGGATCTTCAAAATAAAACAGTGCTTCCTCCTTTAGATATAAAAACAAATGATCTCAAATCCTGCAGTTATTTTAAAAAGGTATTTTTGCGTTTCTTTTTTTTTTTTTTTTTTTTTTTTTTTTAAGGAAATTGTTTACAGGACATGAAAGAAATTGGGGTGGTGGTGGGGGACGATAGCTAATTGTAAGTGCGGATTTAACGTTTCTTAGGTGTACGGGGTTTAATCTCTTCATCTCTAACAGCATGCAAGTAGATCTTGATGGGATTTGATGGTAATGCTTGTTTGTAACCCTATAAACCAATATTAGTGATTTGTGTGCTTAGAATTATAGTCTAAATTACCTTTGACCAGTCGTAACTAACGCCATAAGCGAAAATACTTCCATTTCTATTAAACGCTGTGCAAGAAATTTGGCCATTTGTTTTGGGGAAAGGTTTTAAACGTTGCTTGGAATCTTTATCCCAGAATGAGACAGTACCGTCAGCACCTGCTGTTGAGAATGTACCGTGAATAGGGTGGAAACTAATATCATTGACAGCGTAGACATTCTTTGCGTCATCGCGATGACACTTGAACGAAAAGTTCTTTCTATACATGGCAATATGTGAAAAAATGTAATCTTGTTATACATTGGGTATAAACTTACGCAGCTTCTTTCTCCTCAATGTATTGAATACCAACTCTTCCTTCGATTGAACCAATAGCAAATCCCTTACCATCGGTAAAGCAAGAAACAGTACGTGTTTGCCATTTCAAGGGCGATGTTACTTGCTAAGAGACTGTTTAGTAAGGCGAAATACTGAGTTAAACGAGGTGTGATTTACCTTGAAAATTACGGTGGGGTTATTCAAATCGAATATGCAGACATGCTTCTCTGCGGTTCCAACAACCATTAAAGGCCCCTTTGCATCCATAGCGTAACAGCGCTCAGGAAGTTGAACGGTTCCGATAGGTTGAGGAGACCTTAAATCCCAATACTTGACGGTCTTATCCCAACTACCGGTAGCAACAATATTACCTTGTTCTAAGAATCGAATGCATTTGATGGCTTCGTCGTGTTGAGCGATTTGACTTGATTGGCCTGTAGCAATGTCGAACATTCTGCCTGCTTTATCCGCACCGCCTGAAACAACCTTTGTACCGTCCTAAAAATTATAACACAATAAGTATTGATGACACGTTGAAGAAACCAATAAGGGAACTGATATTTACTTTACTCCAACTAACGCACAATGCTGGTCCTTCATGAGAGAATGCGGTTTTAGGAACAGTGTTTCCAGAAGGTTCAATCTCATAAATGCGAACCTAATGTACAGTTTAAGTCTCACTTTTCTTCAAGATATTTAATTAAATGGTAATTACTTGATTATCCCAAGAAGCCGCAGCAAGATAATCTGCTTGTGAAGAAAAGTCTAAAGCTGTAATACCATCAGTGGGTGGTGAAGCTACCTATAAGAAGAAAACACAAGTAGGTTAATGAGTAAATAATAAACTTCCCCCCAAAGTTGTTTCTCTCTTTTGTTGAAATTATAGGTTACTTCAAAGTCTTTAGGATCCAACATTTATTGATTATTGATTAATTAAACACGAATGGGAGAGTCAAATAAACAAAAATTTCTTTTTCTTTTTATCCCAACATACGCGTTTAAAGTCCGTTAAAAAGTGGCTGGATACACTAAAAAAAGATTGAGAATAAATAGCGCTTTTCTCTTTCTCTCTCTCTTGTTAGCATTGTATGGAAAATACTATCCCAGCAGAATTCTTGGCTGCAATCACGCAAATTTTTGCCATTGCTACCAGCATAATATGGCTATCAATACAAAGATTAATCAAACGCCAAGATAAATTGACTGAAACAAATAGCTTTGAAAGTGATGATATTCGGGATGTTGTCAATAACCCTTTTTCCAATGGCAACAGAATATCTCGTATCATATTTGATACAATAATCTTATCTGTTGTATCTGGGTATACTTTTATTCAACACGTAGCCGAAACACCTACTACTTATGGCATAATGGCGAAAGCAACCACATTTATTGCTTGGTTATACTGTTTTGTATTAGCAATTACAGCCTCAAGATACCCTTTGCCCAATCCAACGGGCTGGAGGCTCAATATTCATCTATGTATCATTTACACAATTTTGTTTTTCTCTTCCTCCGTCAATATGATTGACGCTCTCTGGCAGAATACCGGTATCTCTTTCATGCAGGCATTACCCATTTTTTTACCTGTTATAATTGGTCTTGATCTAGTTTATACTACAGCTACTGTAAAAAATGGATCCCGGTTTTTAGATGGGGACGGTAAGCCAGTGAACGGATACAATGTGGAATCAATTTTCGGAATCGTTTATTTTTCGTGGGTGTCACCAATCGTTTATCTTGTTTACAAAAAAGGGGACACATTGTCAGATGATGACCTCCCCAGATTACCTGCGACACATCGTGCCCGCAATATGTTTTATATATTCAGTCAACATCGAGAAAAAAAACTATTGCATCGAATTTTTATTGCTAATCAATATTCCATGCTAATGCAAGGCCTGCTAGGGTTTGTCATACCCGTACTAAACTATGCGACGCCCTTCTTCTTAAATCGGTTCTTAATTGTCATTCAAGAAATAACGTCAGGGCACGGCGATGAACGATCATTTATATGTGGTCTGGGTAATATCTTTGGTTTGGCTGCATTTATTGTCATTGCCAACATTCTTGTTGAACAGCTATGGTTTTTTGGTAATATATATGTATATAAAAAAAAAGCGGGGTTATGACGATATTAACTCGAGCCTATGTAGCACAATCGTCGACTCAGATGCGTACAAAATCCATGTTAAATATGGAAATTTATAGGAAAACGTTGCGTCGCATGGACACTGTTGTATTGTCAGGTGGTGGTGCTAATAGAGATGAAAAAAGAGATGCAGAAAAAAATAAGGACGAAGAAGATAGTACTTCAAGTACAGGTATGGTTGTGAACTTAATGAGCACAGACTCTTCAAGAATTTCGGATTTTGCTTCTTGGTGGTTTGTTTTGATAGAAGCTCCTGTACAACTAGGCGTTGGCGTTTATTTTCTATATACCTTGCTAGGCTGGTCAGCTATTTTAGGTTTATCAACCATGATTATCACAATTCCTATCAACCATTATAATTCAAATTTTTTCTTGAGGACTCAGGAAAAAGTAATGAAGGCACGCGATAAACGTGTCTCCTTGATGAATGAGGTGCTACAAGGTATTCGACAAATCAAGTTTTTTGCTTGGGAAGTAAATTGGTCAAAACGGATTTTGGAAGCGAGAAATTTAGAGTTAGGGTATCTTAGACTGGTTTACTTTAGTGAAATCATATTCATGATACTATGGCAAAGGTAAAAACATAGCGTATTAATTTATCAAACTGTAATACTTTATTTATATAGTGTTCTTATAGTACACCTATTCTAGTGACTACTATTGCGTTTTGGTCGTTTACAAAAATAGAGGGAAAAGAATTGACAGCTCCTATAGCATTTACTTCCATCACAATTTTTAATGATCTTCGGTTTTCTCTCACTGTCATTCCTGAAACAGTTACCCGCTTATTTGAAACTTTCATCAGCCTGAATCGAATTGATAAATTTTTGACAGAGGATGAAATTATTACTACACATCCGGTATCTTTTGATGTAATCATAGGATTTAAAAATGCAACCATTTCGTGGCCAAGCAAACCCAAAATTGATACAAACCCAACCTTTCCTGAACAAGACACATTTACATTGAAGGATCTTGACGTAGTATTTCCTAATAACAAACTATCATTAGTTTGTGGTCCCACTGGGTCCGGAAAGTCACTCATCATGCTGAGTCTGTTAGGCGAAACGGAAACGCACAGTGGCAGCGTTCTTTTTCCAAGATCCACCTACCCGAATAATTTAGATGATTCTGCAGCCGTTACATCCATCAAGGTGTGCGAAGATGCCGATATTGTTCCGGAACACTGGATATTACAGCATGCAGTTGCCTATGTCTCTCAAACTGCTTGGTTACAAAATAATTCCATCAAGAACAACATCTTATTTGGCTTGCCATTTGCTGAAAAACGTTATAAAGCAGTATTAACAGCTTGTGCTTTGGATAAAGACATCAATTATTTGGAAGATGGCGATGAGACGGAAATTGGAGAAAAGGGTATTACTTTATCGGGCGGACAAAAAGCCCGTGTTGCCTTGGCTAGAGCAGTTTACTCAAGGGCGCAAAACATATTGATGGATGATGTCTTGAGCGCTGTAGACGCGCATACAGCCAAGCATTTGTACAAGAAATGTCTGACTGGGCCCCTCATGAACGGTCGCACGCAGGTTCTAATCACACATTATGTTAACTTATGTATTCAGGGTAGTTCCTACGTCGTTTTTGTTAAAAATGGAGGTATCCAACTATCCGGATCACCAGCTGAATTGAAACAAAAAAACAAATTG
This sequence comes from Mucor mucedo, assembly GCF_025094135.1. Lineage (NCBI taxonomy): Eukaryota > Fungi > Mucoromycota > Mucoromycetes > Mucorales > Mucoraceae > Mucor > Mucor mucedo. The sequence continues at coordinate 104,205 of NW_026252374.1, read as the reverse complement.
GCTTTGATCTTTGAAGAGAATGTAAAATCGGATGATTATGAAGAAGAGGAAGAAACTATTCGGGAACTTGACACAATACAGGAGACTAAGAAGGCAAAAATTTTGGTTGAGGACGAAAATCGCGCTTCTGGAACTGTTAAATTGCGACTATACAGACTTTACTTCAAGTTACTGGGCAATTGGTTTTTTTGGTCATTTATTGTGGTGTCAATTATTGGTGTAAGATGCCTAGATGTTTCGTCTTCATGGTGGTTAAAAAAGTGGGCTCAATCGTATGAGACAACTTCTGGAACAATACCTTCGCATAGTCTTTTGATATCTCAAATTAACAATATGGCTTCTATCCCTTCCATTTTGTCAGAGGAAAAACATAAGGAGAGTTTAAACAGGTATCTCATTGTCTATGTATTATTTAACATATCTATCACGGTGGTTGCTATTGTAAGACAGAGTGCTACGTTTATGGGTGGCATTAAAGCAAGCAGAAAGTTATACACTATGTTATTAGATCGTGTTTTATATGCACCACTTCGATTCTTTGATACCACACCTGTCGGGCGTATTGTAAATCGATTTTCCAATGATTTTGAAACAATTGATTCTTCGGTACCTAGTGACTTTATACAATTCTGTGTTCAATGGACGGTTGTTCTTTCAATTTTTTTCGTGGCCACATTTGTTTTGCCCACTCTTGCTATCCTTATGATTGCAGTGGCCATAATCAATGTTTATTTTGGAATGAAATTTGTTACAGCTTCGATGGAGTTGAAGAGAATGGACTCGGTAAGTCGATCTCCTTTGTTTACACTTTTTGGTGAGACTATAGTGGGTGTCACTACAATTAGAGCTTTTGGTATGACACAGCAGTTTATGTTGGAGATGCTTCGTCGCGTAGATACCAACGCAAGACCCATGTTTTATGTTTGGACAATGAGCCGATGGGTGAGTCCCCGTATTTCAATTATGGGTGCATTGATTGCGTTTGTTACTGGTGCAGCTATTCTGTTTAATTTGGATCATTTGGATGCTGCTACAGCTGGGTTTTGTCTGAGCTATGTCTTGGCATTTACGCAAATGGTAAGCACTTTTCTCTTAATGATAGATTATAGCTGACATTAGTCTGTAGACGTTTTGGGGCGTCAGGCGTTACACACAGCTTGAAATGAACTTCAACTCAGTCGAGCGAGTTGTTGAATTCTTAGAGATGGAGCAAGAATCACCAACTATTACTAATATCAGACCTCCCTCCAATGTAAGTTATTACCACGGGGTTTATAGTTGGTTTGCTAATAAACATCAGTGGCCAAGTGAAGGATCAGTTCAAGTAACCAACCTGCATGTCAAATATGCACCAGACCTTGAGCCAGTTTTAAAAGGGCTATCCTTTTCCATCAAGGGTAAGGAAAAAATCGGCATAGTTGGTCGGACCGGGAGTGGTAAATCAACTTTAGCGCTTGCTTTTTTTCGATTTATCGAGTCTACAGAAGGCTCTATTGTCATTGACAATATCAATATTGCAGATATTGGTACAAAAGACTTGCGAAGCAAACTGACTATTATTCCTCAAGGTAATCATAAATAACTCACAAAATAAATACCTGTTTACAGATTTTATTAGATCCCGTATTATTTTCTGGTACACTGCGATCAAATATGGACCCTTTTGATGAATTTGACGAGGAAGCCATTTATACAGCTTTACGTCGCGTTCACTTGATGGATGATACCTTAGATAATGAGAATATATTTACTGACCTCAATACAGTTGTCAGTGAAGGAGGAAATAACTTTTCTCAGGGACAAAGGCAACTATTATGTCTTGCGCGAGCCTTACTGAAGAGAAGTAAAATTGTATTAATGGATGAGGCTACCGCAAGTGTAGATTTTGAAACAGATAGAGCTATCCAAAAGACAATCACGCAAGAATTTGCAGATAGTACAATTTTATGTATTGCCCATCGACTCAACACAGTCATCGAATATGATCGTATCTTAGTTTTAGATCACGGAGAGATTACTGAGTTTTCAAGGTAAAACAATCAGCCATGTAATATGAAATGGTGTACTAATGTTTTGGTAGTCCCTTGGAACTTTTACGTGATATAAAATCAGCCTTTTATAAAATGTGTCGTAACTCCGGTGAATATGAAAATCTCCTCGAGCTTGCCAAGAAGAAACATGAATTGATAGACATTTTATAAAAGCGTTCAAATAAAATTTAATGCGATAATTTAGCGTGTGAGCTAAAAAGATGGTTGGGTTTAAACATTTGTTTTGCCCTGGGAAAAACCGTGTGTAGTCCCTTACACCTGTATTCCACTTGACAAAAAAAAAAAAAAAAAAAAAAGACCATGACCTTAAAAACCAGTAATCAGGTTCCTACTTGGATAAAAAGTTGGTTCTTCATTAGCTCGCTAGTAGTGACATGGGTATAGATTAGTAATTTGCAAATGAGGATGTCGAGACTAAAAATATTCTTATTAAAAGGATTTTTGTTATTGTTTGCTTAGACCTTGGAGTATGGAAGGAGGGTCATTGAACTTTATTTGGAAACCTTATAATTTATACGCAAAGGTAACGAGTTCTATTAGTTTACCTGAGTTTGTATATTAAGTTTCCTCAAGATTGATCACTTTTACGGCGTACAAGCATTTGTATCCCAAGATGGTTTTACTGGTGCGCAAGGTAATACATTTGGTATATATGATTGTTATTTTACTCAAACATGCATAGCTACTATGAATATTGTGGAAACATTTTTGAATTTTTTCTACTTGTATCTGCTTGGACGAGAAGATGTAAGTGTTGGGCAGGCTAACCTTGTGGGCTTTTCATCTGCTCTTATGACATGCTCCAAGACAGTTTTATATTGGCTTGTCGAACCTTTTTCAGGCTATCAGCATATTGGCCATAACTCTATCCGAGATCTTCTAACATTATGGATTGTAAGTCGGAAGGCATATTACCTAATTACGCACTAACATTTTTCCCAGATTCCTAATGGTCTTTGGATTGTTGTACCTGGAGCCATCATTTATACTTTGGGCAAAGATATAATTTCCCGTTTGGGAACACATCCTAAGCAAATTTAATATTTTCCGGGATTAAATAAATTGTCCATTTTCTCCGTAGCCTATCACTGGTTATATCTTGCATGAAATCATCTCCATATAAATAACCCATCTCGTTTCTCTTTCTCTTTTTTTTTTTGAAATATTTATTTTAACTTTTACACACAAAATGGTCCAACAATTAATTGACTCTACTATCACTAGTTACGAAATCAGAGATATTCGTTTTCCCACCTCTAAACTCTTAGATGGTTCTGATGCTATGAACAAGGATCCTGATTATTCTGCTGCCTATGTTATTTTTTATACTGACTCCAAGGATTTGGAAGGTCACGGATTGACTTTCACTTGTGGTCGTGGTAACGAGGTTGTTTGTTCTGCTATTGAACAATTCGCACTCAAGTTTGTCGACAAGAAGTTGTCTGATTTGGTCAAGGATATGCGTGCCACCCATCAAATCTGTACAGGTGATTCTCAGTTGAGATGGATTGGACCTGAGAAGGGTGTTACTCATTTGGCTACTGGTGCTGTCATCAATGCCATTTGGGATCTTTGGGCCAAGGCTGTCAATAAGCCCGTCTGGAAATTGGTTGCTGATTTGACTCCTGAAGAATTCGTCCAATGTGTTGATTTCCGTTATATCACTGATGTTATTACTCCCGAACAAGCTGTTGAGATGTTGCGTGAAAAAGCCGCTACTAAAGTAGACCGTGAGAATGAGATGCTCCGGGACGGTTTCCCAAGTTATACCACTTCTGCTGGATGGTTAGGTAAGAAAAAGAAATCCAACAATTGGTTACACAATGGGCTAACATATTTCTTTCTAAAAAGGTTACAGCGATGAAAAAGTCCGTAGATTAATTCGTGAAGCCAAGGCAGAAGGTTTTACGTACTTTAAACAAAAGGTTGGTAGTGATAGAGCAGCTGATGTTCGCCGTGCTGCCATTATCCGTGAAGAAATCGGAGCTGACGGTGTATTGATGATGGATGCCAATCAAGTTTGGGATGTGAAAGAAGCTATTGACTGGATGCAAGATCTTTTACCCTTCAACCCTCTTTTTATCGAGGAACCTACTTCTCCTGATGATGTTCTTGGCCATGCCACTATTCGCGAAGCTTTACATCCCAAGTGTGCTGTTGCCACAGGTGAACACATTCAAAACCGTATCATCTTTAAGCAACTTTTCCAAGCTAAAGCTATCGATTACTGCCAAATTGATTCTTGTCGTGTTGGTGGTGTGAATGAAGTTCTTGCTATTATCTTGATGGCTAATAAGTTTGAAATTCCTATCATCCCTCATGCTGGTGGTACCTTCTTGGTTGAAATGGTCCAACATTTATCTTTGATTGATTATATCTGTGTTAGTGGTACTCTTGATCGCCGTATGCTGGAATATGTTGATCACTTGCATGAACATTGTAAGACTCCTGTCCAGCTCAAAAATAGTAAGGTGTCCCCTCCTCTTGTTCCCGGTTACTCCGTAGAGATGTATAGACAATCTATTGAAGATTATACTTTCCCAACTGGAAAAATTCACAAAAAAAACTAGATGTCTTGTAGAAAATTTAAAACCCACATCTATTCCCTATTATATTATAAATAAATCCTTTTCCCCAAAAAACATGTGGTACCTGAAAAAGAATCGTGTGGGAAAATGACACAGCAACGTACAAACTGTATTGTTTCTGTCAGTAAAACTGCTACGTCAACGATGGTGTGGCATGACTGCTCTCATTAAGTACACAAATAAAATGTCTTTACTGAGCAGCATTATTATTCAGGGTTCTATATTAAACGCGCTCTAAAGTGAATGTGAGAAGGGTAATATCATTGATTTTAAGAATCCATTTATGGGATGGGATAGGTAACGTCATCTTTCAAAATGCGGTGCCGAAAAAAAAAGGGGGGAGGTACCTTTTTTTTTAGTCTTTATCACTATGAATCCAGCAACTAATGTTCAAGGTCAAGCAACCGAATCTAGTTCTGCAAGCACCAAAGACACCGCTATCACTACTTCCACCGTAAATACTACGGCAAGTTCTAGTGTCAGTAAAACAGCTACCAGTACCTCGCCAGGTAAGACTTATAAGCTATTTGACGACCTTTGGACAGTTAATAATCTTTAGAAATAGTTTCAATCGATGGTCAATCCGCGACAAACACCACAACAGTACCCGCAGCCAATGTGTCTACAAGCAACAACGCAGTAACAGCAGCTATAGCAGCTACAGAAGTCGTAAGCACGGAGAGTGACGAAGACGTTATCCGTAATCAGAAACTGGTGGAGGAGTTTCAGTATCTTTTGGAGAAGAGTCAAAGTTTATTCAGTGGTTTAAGGTAAATTTTACATGCAAATCCTGAAGTAATTCTGCTGAATCCTTTTATTAGAGATTTGCCTCCTACTGGAAGTCATCGCCAGTGGAGACCTGTAAGTAACCTTTATTATTTTAAGTAGTTATTATTTTCTGAATTGCCGATTAGTATTTCGAAAAAACGTTTGAAGTATATACAAAGGTAAGTGAGGGCGGATTGTTTTCAGGCGTGTTTTTATTTATACATTGTAGTTATGGAAATTCCAACAAACTCATAGATCGATTCTCGAAAATAAGAGTAATTACGGTTTGAAGCGTTGGGAAGTGGGAGAAATCGCCAGTAAAATTGGTCAACTTTATTATCATTACTAGTAAGTTTTTAATCATCGGTCTCAACATTTTATTAATGAATGGATTTTAGTTTAAGAACAAGCGAGACGAATTATTTACATGAGGCGTATGTTTTTTATGAGGCCATTCACGATAGACAATATTTTAAAGACATCCTTGAGGTCAAAAAGTAAGTCATCATCCCATTATTAAAAGTCATGATGTTTACATGCGTATAGTTCTGCATTGATGATCAAAAAAATGAGATATTATGCTCGTTTCATTATTGTTTGCCTATTGCTTAATAAGGATGAGAATGTACGTCAGCTTATTAGTGAATTGGAAGGATTGATAGAAGAGTATACAAAGAGTTTTAAACCACCTGATGCTAAGGAATGGCAGATGGTGTTGGAGGAAATCAGTACTTTCACGGAAGCAGAAAAGAAGCTGGTTCCTATTAATTTAGATCGTACGCCCGACAAAATCGAACATCGCTTATCTGCAAGTATACCCGAAAGAAATGTCGGCAACAACATTCCCAAATTAAAACTGCAGGAGGCTATTCTTGTAGGCAATTATCAGAAGCAAATCAAATTTTCCGAATTGACATTAGATATGTATCGCATGTTACAATCACTCGAGCGAGAGCCGTTTAATGTTCATCCTTCCGCTACTTTAAAGAAATCAGTTGACACAAATACAACTGAAAAAAAGGAAGGGGTAGTCCTGAAGGAGGATCAGAATACGGCCAACAACAATGTCAAGTTAACAAGCGCTAATACAAATTTAAATGGAGGCCTGGATAAATCCAACAAGAGATCTAATCCACACAAATATTTGTTATACAGACCTTCTTTGAGCCAACTTATGGTTTATATTTCAACTGCTTTTAAAGACACGAGCGATGGTTCTGCTTTGCTGCTTTACTTATCAGCTGATGGGTGTGTTTATCCGGATCAAACTGTACCCGGGTACGGGGGTGGTGTAATTACTAGTCAACGTGCGAAGACTACAGTCGATCGCGCAACTATTGCCAACCCGTCAAGTAATACGGCAGCAGGAGCCTCATCCGTATCTTTAACAAACGTACCTCCAGCAACATCAGCTTCTACTACACCCGCCACAGCAGGTAACAATGCTCTGGCAGCAACTGGATCGAATGCTGCTATTTCCAATACAAATGCAGCCGCAACTACTTTATCTACAGATGTTAGTGTTACAACCCCATCCGTGCACTGTCTTCACCCGGCGGATCTCATTCCATTTACACGCAAACCGTTGTTTTTGATTGTGGATAGCAATAATAGTGTTGAATTTAGAAGTATGCCAAATGTATTTGATCAACCCGTAATGTGCTTAATGTCACCAATCAATTATCCTTCGTCTGTACAAGATAAAAGTGAAATCGGTAGCCTTTTTACACTCTTCTTACATACGCCCTTACTTGGATTCTGTTCAGTGTCGGATATTGGTAATTTGGATCAACAAAAGTGGGACTCTTGTGTTCAAAAGATATCGATTATGGAAAAGGCAATTGGCGATCTTTTGATTTCAGACGCAACTGTGGGTAATGTGTTTTAATACAATGTTAGTAAACCCCATCCGCTGATCTCTTTTTATTTTATAATAGATAAAAATGTAAAACGATTTATGTCCGATGACTTTTTGTTTTACTTTATTGTTCGTTTCGTACTTTGCGGTATATTTTTAAGATACCATTCATCTTTCAAGGATGAAAAGGTAGGCAATTATTTTTTACATCAAGCTGTTTTCTTAAACATTTATTTTAGTCATTCCCGACTTGCTCACCAGCATTGCCTGAAAGTGTATATGTCTCTACTGAGATAGTCACTATGTTAGGTGATTTGACTGCAATTGCTGATGTCGGGACGTATTTTAGTTTACCCGCTTATGCTACATCAGCGGCAACCACAGCATCTAATATTACTTTAGGTTCAGTGTCTGTACCAAATACAACGCCTGCTACAAACACCTCAATAACCACCTCAGCAATCATTCCCACCACGGCTCCGTCTACAAGTACCAATGTCGATTCATCGCCAACATCCGTAGTTACACCTGTAGAAATTGCATGACCAAAATAAATTGAAAAATGTACCTGGTTTTTTATTGGCTCTTCTTAAATGACGTGCCCTTCTGTTTTTGTTGAATAATTTGTGACAAAAGATAAAAGCGAATAATCTGCATAAATTACCTCATGTGTACAGTCCTGTCATACTCTGTAAAGAAAATATTTACATTGAAATGTAAAACACATGTCAAACGGTTCAAATACGAAGATCATTACGTAAAAAAAAAAAAAAAATACATCCATATAAAGAAAGATTGTTTTCTAGATAGTAAAAAGTTGAAAGATTATCTAAAAACTGCGAATGGACGAAAATGTTCGATAAGGGACCTGTTTTATGGTTTAATAAAAACGCCTATCTTTATTATTTTTAACACTATGGATCATTCGCTCTCATGATCATTGAGAACGGGAAAGTCATTTGAATGGTCATCAAAAAAAACATGGTTGATAAGCGCCGTTAGGGAGAAAGTAGAACGGTCCAATGAAATACTATGATTTCAATAAATTATTCCTAATCTGTTCATACGTCCAACGACAGATGGGAACTGGGCATAAATTCGATATCACGAGCACAACAGAGAACGCTAGTTAAAGGCGGTGGCAATCATGTGTTCCCGCTTTTTTTTTTTTTTTTTTTTTTTTTTTTTTTTTTTTTCCTGGGTTGATAAGGGGCAAAATTCTTTCTTTATTATTTTATTTCTTTTTTTTTTTCGTATTTTTTATTTTTGTAAGAAATGAAATATTCTATTTCAACTGCAGTTTTATTATTACTTGGGGCATCTTCGGCACTCGGAGCAACAGTGAATGGGGATTTAGCTCGTAAACAATACCACCAAGGTCTTTCACGTAGTTTCGGGCCTGAAGTACCTTTTCGGGAATATACCACACCAAGTTACCGTCAACGTCAAAAGGACTATAGCTCCTTTACTCAAAACGCAAAGGCTGAGGATATTGCTATTGCATTTGCTGAATCTGAATTGACGGACAGCGAGTTTATAATTCAAAGTGCCTACAAGTCTGATTTAAATGGTGTTACACATGTTTATCTACGTCAAAAAGTGAATGGTTTGGAAGTTCTTAACGGTGATATCAATATCAATGTCGATCGTTTCGGAAAGATTATCTCCTATGGTGACTCATTTGCAAAAGGTGTCTCAAATACACAAGATGCTACACTCCTTACGGTGAGTTTGTTTGTTATAAACATTTATGCCCCCTGCATATATACTTATCTTCTGTATTTAGAGAGTACAAAAAGGTTTAAAGATAGTTTCAAGTTCATTTGCACAGGTTGTGTTCTCTCCTACAAAGCAATCTGAGCCTGAAGTCGATGAATCTATCTACGACTTTGTCGATCAAGATAAGGATATTATCGATCCTGCAGAGGCTGTCTTGTCTTTAATGGCCTTTGTCAAATCTTCTTTGCCTGATCCAACGGTGCTTGAATATTTGATTCCGGATAACTTTATCATGACGACTTCGTTCAAGAAGCACAACGATGAAGAAATTGCCTTCCAATTTGATAATGTTCCTTTCGCACTATCTCCCGTTGAAGCCAGACAAGCATATATTCAAACAGAGACCGGTCAACTTCAATTAGTCTGGGATTTACAATATGAATTAAAGGACAACTGGTATAATGGTCATGTGAGTGCGCATGATGGCACCATTGTTGGCTTAGTTGATTGGGTATCCAATGCAGCTTCTTATAATGTAATTCCGTTCGGAAATAATGACCCCAATGATACTGAAAGAAAGATAGTCAAGAACCCAAGTGATAAATGGGCAAGTCCGGATGGTTGGCATGCTCAAGGTGCGATTGCTAAGGGAGCGAAGACGTACAATGTAACAATTGGTAACAACGTATATGCTCATAATAATCCTGATGGTGGCAATGATTGGCAAAAGAATTACAGGCCCAGTGGTGTCTCTGATGATAATGGTGATATCACTTTTGATTATGAAGCAAATTTCGAAAAGGATGATCCAGAAGATTATATTGATGCTGCGGTGACAAACCTTTTCTATTGGTGTAACACTGCCCATGATTTCTTTCACAGATATGGTTTTGATGAGAAGGCTGGTACGTAAAACGAGCATCAAAATAAAACATAGATCTAATAAAGATAATAGGTAACTTCCAACAAGATAACCTTGGCCGTGGACGTAAGGCAGGAGAAGGAGAAGGAGATGCTGTAATTGCTAATGCACAAGATGGATCAGGTGAGACACTATGTCCTTTTATAAATCTAAACATTTTTATTGATTAAATTCCTAATTTAGGTCGCAATAATGCTAATTTTGCTACCCCTCCCGACGGTAAACACGGAAAGATGCGTATGTACGTTTGGGATCAAACGAAACCAATGCGTGATGGTGATTTTGAAAGTGGCATTGTTATTCATGAATATACCCACGGTGTTTCTATCCGTCTCACAGGTGGTCCCATGAACTCTAATTGTCTTGGTTGGGGTGAAGCTGGTGGTATGGGTGAAGGATGGGGTGACTTCGTTGCTACGGCTATTCGTATGAACTCAAACTATACCCACGATGTTGAATTCGGCATGGGAGATTATTCCAATGGTGGTGAGGGCATCCGTAAATACAAGTACTCAACTTCAAATACAACAAACCCAAGTACATATCGTATTATGGATCGTTTTGATTATTGGGGTGTCCATGCAAAAGGTGAAGTTTGGGCTGAAATGTTATATGAAGTATATTGGAACCTCGTCGATCGCTTAGGCTACACTGATGAATGGTTCCCTCCTATTCCTCAAGACAATTATAAAGCTGCTATGGATTCAGATGATCTTGAAAAAGTGCGAACGCATATCACATCATATGGTAACACATTAGCTATGCAGCTTGTTATCGACGGATTGAAATTACAACCTTGTAATCCTAATTTTATCTCTGCTCGTGATGCTATCCTTGAAGCTGAGAAGCAATTAACTGGTGGCGAATACCATTGCGACATTTACCGGGCATTTTCTAAGCGTGGTCTTGGCCCTGGGGCTAAGCTCCAGAAGAAGGGGTGGATGGAACAGCGTATCGAAAGTTATACACTCCCCTCTATCTGTGAATAAACCAGATTTGTTTCATTTTATATCCTAACCCTTTTGCTTGCATTTTGCTGTTTTCTTTTCTTTTCCCCCTCCTCCCTTATTTTAAATAAATCAACTTAAACAAAACTAAAGGATTTTGTCTAAAAATGGATACCAGCAACTAATTGTAAAAATACTTTGGTGACCTTTCTTTTGAGAAATAGGGATTTTTGTATCATTAAGGGCTTTAAAAAAATCAAGCCGTACCGAGCTTCATTAAATTAAAGCACGTGTGCATATGCTTGCATGAGCACTTGTCAACATTGTGTTTTTTATGTAGTACCTGCTGACAATATGATGGATGCAAGTGGTAAAAATTTAGTTCATAATATAATATAAAAGTTTGCAGGATGACACGCATCATAAGCTCAAAAGATTGAAAAGTGTGTCACTACCTAAAGTATCTTCAAAAATAAGGCAATTTTTTTTTCCAAAGTATCAAAGGTATCAATGTGTACTGAGACTCACAAGAGTGAACAGACATAGTCTATAAATTAAAGCACACCATCATTTTTTTTTTTACATTCTTTTGCGCAGGTTTATTGATTTATCTCCCATCCCAAATCGACTTAGGGAGAGATACCAAGCAATATGTACAAAACACAAACTGGTATGAGGAAAAACATAGTATTTTCACTCACTTCATTTTTTTGTCTTTTTTTTCTTGCATGATTAAATATCTCCTGTGTAAATTTATTTTGGGTCGAAGTGACACGCAATATTAGCATCCAAAAGAAAAAACATTCAAGTCTTGTATACTCACAATTGTTTATCTTTTTAGCTGCACCCTAAACCGGTTATATTATTCCCTCGTTCTATCAATTTCGGAAGAGGCATCCAACTGGATGCATGAAACAAAAACTGGTAGTTATTTACAAAAACAATTTAATAAGCATCTCATTTTATAATTGCACGTTTAATTACACCCATGCTAAATCCAATTGGCAGCATGCAGAACTCAACGGCTAGTATCTGCAGTGCGAAATATATAAACAACTATACGCACAGGTCTTTAATCTTTTTACCGTTATCTACAAAGAATTTAAATTATTGTTACGCGACAAATCGAGCATACTTTCAATTTTTCTTCTCTTTTCATCACCTATCAAAGTGCATAACGCCTTTTCGGGCTTGCAACTGTCAAAACTACCTCTTTCCATATTTTTTTCTTATCCTTAGATCTGTGACCTCTTAATAGGCGCAGTTATCACATTCTTCTTCATAAATTTATTTTGACTTCAGTGGCTGGACTAGTGTTCGAACTTTTCGAGCTTGCGCCAGTTCAAACAAAACTCAAACCGAGTTTTTGTACTGGAGCATGCGTCACTTTTTTTTTGGATTCGAGCGAGCATCGAGCAAAGCTCGCTCTGTTATAAAATTGATAGTTGTCACTTTAAATACAAGGCTGCAATAGGACGGACAATAAAATTTTATATTGACAATACTCTCAACTTCAATATTCTTTCTGCTTTTTAGTTTTTAATTTTAATGCTTTAGACTAACAATCAGATGTAGATTAACAAACGTATCTAAAGAATCCACTTTTCTCAAATAAATGATACAAAAATTTAAGCTCAACCTGATGAAGCCGAACATTTGTACTGGTTGTACCTAGTAGAAACTATTAATATGCTTTCTTGGTTATGTAGGATCCTACTCATTTACACTGTACTCTATATATTACGGTGAACGCTGTAGTTTATCATATACCGTGTGCCACTTCTCAATTTTATTCTTATTAATTCGTATTTTACGTTAAATCATATTTCAATAAATAATATTTTATAATCATGACTATTTGTATTTCACTTTCACGTACAGTTTGTGTATCATAATCTCTAGCGCGTTCGAGCATTCGTTTACGCAACCGAGCCGAGCTTACAAAAACTCGAGCAAGTTTCGACTAGAACACGATCGAAGCTCGCTCGAGAGTTTCGACCTTCATTCCGAACACTAATGATAGTGCACTTGAAGCACCGGATATGAGTCACTTAGCTTTTTTTATATATCAATCAGCCATGTTTTATAAGTGATATTTATATCAATTTTTACCACCATCTCCGTTTTCTGGTAACGGGTCTCTTAGGGACGGCCAAAAGGTAGGCCATGACTACGTGCAGTCCCTAAGAAAAGTGCTCCTGTAAACAGTTAATTCGATCTGCGCAGATATAATCTTGAAGTAATAATTGAATATAAAAAAGATCTCTTTTATCATAAAAAAATCAAAGAGTCTCATTTCTTAAATTGTTTATTTGTACATATCTTTTAATTTGCCTTTTATACATTGTTCATGTATAAGTAATGCCTTGTATTCTGGGTCTAAATTATCATGGATTGATGAGTGGTATGCTGATGCCTGAGAACGGATATAGCTTGTTCTTTGAACGGCTTGAACTTGATTGGAAAAACATCCCTCTTCATCACCTTGTACTTTATCAAATCGTTGTATAAAGAAAATGGTTTTTTTCTACTTCTAGATAGATTGGCCTCACAACTGATCTTTTGAAACCCAATCGTCTCCAAAATTTCAAAAATTTATGGCGCGAGAGACATGTCTGGGGGAAACTGCTTCGCTAGTAAAAAAAACAATATAATTGGATACAGTGAAATTACCGGTTTTTATATAAAAAACTCCTGGTGTTTTACACTTTTACTAAATGTAGATTCCTCTAAAATAATTTTAAATGGCCAAGCGAAAAGTTGGAAAAACCTACAAAGCCTCGAAGTTTCTTTTCCGCAAAACGATTTGACAGAAAAAAACCCACATTAAACAGAATTGTCAACAGTTTAAACGATGCAATCATAAATACAAATCCAGTTGCCTAAGTGCTCTTAATTTTTCGAGAAATATGGGATAGTTCGTAGTTAAAAAAACTTAAGAATGTCAATGTCACATTTTGGTCTAAGAACCAGTCGATGAATTGATTGAAGATTTAGTCAAGAATCTAGTTGAGGTTTCAGTTAAAGATTCAACCGGGGGAAGATGGCTGACAACAGTGTACTGATCGAGTATCTTGAGATCTTTCAAAGTTTAATAAACGAACGATATTCTTCTGAATAAAACAATGGTATTTTTTGGATAGGGCTGGTGTCGTTTTTTTCTTTCCTGAAGAAAAAATATAATTATTTATGTAGACCACGAGTATTTCTTTGGATTACCCGCAAAGGTTTGGGAGGATTGATGCTTTAGAAACAATTGTATCAAGAAGCTTGGAACAAAAGGCTACAATAAAAAGCCTCACGCTCGAAGAATTGTGGATATGTTCAGGTGTTGCAGGAAAAGGTTTTTTACACCTTGTGTATGCTAAATTGCTCCCCCCCCCCTTCTTTTATTTGAAATGCTAGTTGTTTTAGCTTTATAAATCAATGCAATATAGATGCTGTGACTCAAAATGTGATGCTTCATATAATGCACATGATCCAGAAATCATTGGACAGCTCCCTCTTGAATTTAAGTTGAGTTTATGTTGTTCTTCTTTACTGAGGAAGAGTGTCAAAAGTATTTGCAGACCTTCTGAAACTTGGTCCAGAGAGAGTTCAAAAGATACTTCGCGAGCTTCACGTACTTCATCATGATACAATTGAACCTGAATATCTGCTTTCTGAATACAAGAAGAGAAACGGAAATTTCCAGTATTAGAAACACTCCTACCAGAAAATGAGATAGCCAAAAGATGATTATGGATATGAAATGACAATTGCGCTTTATTCGGATCACGTAAAACGTGATGAAGCATTTTTTGGAGGTGTTGTATTCGAGTCGTTAAATGAAGGTGTCTAGCCAGTAGCTTTGATTGATGAAATGATTCGCATAATATATAGTTGTTATATTTACCCTTGGCTGCCTAATGATGCCAATGACATATAGTCCTCATCTACCCGGGTTGCTCTTTTACAGTGAAACCCTAAATTACTGACCGTATTTTAGCAGTTTCTTATGGGCTTGATAATAGTTATATGCGGTTATCAACTATATCGAGATATGAATTTGTTTTCTGTATATAATCCATATGCGATTCACCACACGAACATTGTCCCGTATTTTTATACGTGTCTATCTGGTGATTTGTACAAAGGCATCGTATGAACCAATAAAATGAATAATGGAGACTGGTTTTTTTAATGATAAAACCCAAAGTTGCCAATGTATTGTATCTCTTTCGTGCTCTTCTCGTTAATGAAGCGTAAACATTCACCATCCGACAATAGCACAGGAGAACGTAAGTAGATACTAGCTTCTAGTAAAGCAATAGATGACTGACCTAAAACAATTAAAGCATCCTCCGTAAAAAAGCGCTTGGACAAGAGAAAGGGTAGACAAGGTACATAAAATTATCATTTACCTATAATTTTCTGTTTTTCATAATGCGTCTATGATTAGGGCAACTAGATGAGCAGCTGCTTCGTTTTTCCTGCAAAGATGTTGACATAAACATTACTTCTCCTACCATGCCTATTGATAACAGTTTTCGTGATATAATTCTTAATGCAATGAACAACTATACGCATAGTTTCAATGAAAGTATTAAGAGCACTGTCAAGTTTCTGAAGAAACATAAAATACATGTGGTTCGTAAAAAAATGGACGAAAATATCGACATAATGATGGTTACTTCACCCATACAATACTTGGTTGGGGTTCTTAATGGAAAATTGGAGAATAATTTTGTGTTGCATTCAGATAGGCATCCAAATCTCACTGCTATTCCAAAAGACATGCTATTGCTTTACGCTTTTAGTCAAGTCTATGGGTATACAATCTACTGCTTTTCAAGTAGGTCCAAACCAGCAATAATTCATCCCAACAACAAGCACCGTCAAGACCGCTCTTTACCGTACCTTGGTGTGTTAAAATCAATTAATTCGTATACTGGTACTGTTGAATGGTTTGGATTGGAACTCAAAAACAGACCCAAAGATATGTCAGGTGATACCACCCCCACCAGTGAAATTCTCAAGAATATTGTAGCTAAAAAACGAGCCACAGACGAGAAAAAACCTAGAGCAAAGAGACAAAGTGTCTCCTCTGTTATAGATGATGAAATAATAAGGCTGCTTGTTGAAGAAACGAACACATTATATCAAAAGAAATGGTCCAAGTTCAAAATTGACAAGCACAAAACCTTATCTGAAAATATACAAAAATTTTCGTCAACTTTATCAACGAAACAGTTTCCAACAGGCTCTGCTGGTATTGTAAAAACAAAG
The DNA here is from genome assembly GCF_025094135.1 of Mucor mucedo. Lineage (NCBI taxonomy): Eukaryota > Fungi > Mucoromycota > Mucoromycetes > Mucorales > Mucoraceae > Mucor > Mucor mucedo. Next base: position 88,084 of record NW_026252374.1, on the reverse strand, counting down.
ATTGAGCAGTTGATCAGGCAAAATCACTTTCCGACCGTTAAGCTTGAAGATATACCAACGTCAGCATTGTGGGTGCAACAAAAAATCAATCGACTCAAACAAAATGGCAAAATCAGCATCGATAAATGTATCAGTGACTTTATTATGGGTTTAAACTTAGAATCATCAATACAAGATAGTGCGTCTGAGGATACAGATACGGCAATCGATGAAAATGAAGACCAAGATGTAGAAGATAATGCTTATAGAACAGTCAATAGAAGCCTAAAACGAGTAATTAATAAAGACTTGGACTATAGCATCTTTTTGAAAAAGCTCGAAGATCTGCAAGAGATCTGTGATAAATGCTGTTCGGGCCTTTCGAAAGCAACGGAGATTTTGGTTGACGGTATTACATCAGGTGATATTCTTCCTTCTAGAGAGCGCACCTTTTTTGATTTTCAATTCATTGATTTGCCCTCACTCGAAATTGAAACTGGCCAAGAGAAAATCGCGATTATAGATGACAGTGATGAAACATTTTTAAAGCAAAGTGATATATTTACGTTTAAAGGCTTTTGGAAATTGCTTTCCAGTTCAGTAGGTAGAAAAAAACCACACGAGTATAAACACCCGTAAGTAGATATGCTTAATTATTATATTGAGAGCAGTGATTCCTAACTTATTTTACTCGTCATATAGGGTGATTGACTACGTATCAAGAAAAATATCAAGCGAAAACTATTGTGACTTTACAACCACACCAACTTTAGTTTCTGCGTGTAAACAGTTCTTTACCAATTTTTCAAACATGTGGACCTATCAAAGATTTGTTTCTGATTTGAGAGTCACACTTACCCTTATTTTACGCTTGCATCTTTGTCCGAAGAAATCCCATCGTCTGAACCATCCACATGCATCAAAGAAGCAGAAACAAAATTCACAAAAATCCCTCAAAACAGTTAAAAAGCGACACCAAAAAAGGGTCATGATAGATTTGTTTGACGCGATTGCAAAATATAACGCAGGAAAGCTGAACAAAATACATGTTGTGGAGAAATTTATCGACGGTGTTTTCAATTCTTGTGAGAGGGGCCGTTCAGATTTGGAACCACCTGTAAATAAAGATGATAATTCCAACGAATTTGAAGGTAATAAATAATGGGACACAGTCATACGTATTGTTTTTAAAAAGCTTCGTTTTTATAATTTTTACACAAAGAAGACGCCGAAGATTTTAATGAGAATGACGAAGATTTAGTAATAATTGATAATGTTACTGAGTTAGATACCAATGATAACGATGTCAAAGACCTGTCAGCCAAAGAGATTAAAGCTTTGTGTGCAGTATGCACAATGTTGATTACGTCCCCTTCCATCGAAGGAAATGTAGACGCAGCCTATATCAAAAAGCAACTTTATTACGATAAGCAAGAATCTATACCCGCCCATGCATTAGACACTTCTGCTAGAATAGTCAACGAGTTACGACTAATAAGTTGTAAAAAAGATGAGAAAAACGCTTTCAGATTTTTTCAGATGCGCAAAATCAGAAACTCGTTGGTCAAGTTTATTGGTCCGACAGGTACAAGATTTAAGGAAAACCGAATGTTTCCAAAAAAGATCGAAGAAAAGCAAAAAATGTCTATTAATGTTGATACCAGGACTTTATATCTTTTATTTGCTAAAGAGTACAACATTTTCAAGCTCGATGGTGTAAATATGTTTACGAGTTCGGCAACAATCAAATCCATAGAGGACAAGAAGGCGGTTTTTTCAAACTTTTTCAATTTAAACATGATTGAAAGAATTATCCAGGAACAAAAACTAACCCCAATCACTGTGAAACTTTTTATCGGTCCAATTTTTTAAAAAAAATGAAAAAGTTAGACCGGCGGTAACGGTCCAAAAATTGGACCGATTTTATAAAAAATCGGTCGCATTTTTGGACCGATACTGATGATTACAAACGATGGTTTTGGCAAATAATTCTATTGGATAATAATACAGTTTACGTATTCAGTTCACGAGTTGCTACCCTTGTAAACCCAAAAATTTAGACATCATATATTGAATAAAAAAAAGACATTTTATTGAAAAAAAAAAGAAAAAGAAAAAAAGAGCCACAAATGTTTGAATAAATAAACGCACAGATTGGTTTTACAGATGAAAGACGAAACTAACCCGCCCATACCAACTTATTGAGCTAGTAGTTACAACTGTTATAGACAAACGCGTCTGGGCGGTACTTACCTATAATAAGAACTAACGTTAATAACGAGTATAAAAAAGATAAAAAAACACATCATACCTTAATAAAGAAACAGGTCGTCCGGGTCTAAATTTACAAGCAGTAAACGTACAGTAAATCTATAGACATATATTGATATTAATAACAGGAATGAAGGTGACTATAGCGATAAATCTTACCTCGAAAAGAATGTAGTTCATCTACCATGAACGCAAACACAATATTTATTATTCATAAACTACATCAAACAGAGTTACATAACTGTAAAAGATTAATTTTATGTTAAATTATGGTATCGATTATTATACATACTATTTCATGGTCATTTGTCAAAAAGAAAACAGAAAAAAGGAAAAAAAGAAAGAAAAAAAATATTAGATTTATAAATAATGATTTTTTAAACTCAATAGATATTACGTACAGGAACGGTACACACAAACATAGAGTACTCTTCCAGTGCGTTTGATAGGTATTTTCAATGACCCTTTGACCACTCTTTTGTTTCCTATAACTTGTCTCTTTACAAGATGGAAAAAATGGGGAAACTAGAAAGAAAAATCTAAGAAGGAGGGTGATTTCAATAAAAAGTGTTGCGGCTATTTATTGAGTGGCAAAAATTTGGACATAAAGCCCATGGCTTTTGATACTATAAACATTTTATTTGTAATATATATGTGACAAAAAAAATGTCAATACTTTGTCATAGAGACATTTAAAAAGTGAATATGTTTTGATAGTTATTCGTCCGTTAAAACTAGCGAAGAAGTGAAAAAAAAAAAAAAAAAAAAAAAAAAAGCGTAAGTCAATTGAAAGCACGATACAAAAAAAGCCTAATCGTGTAACACCAAACGCGTAATGAACAAGATACACTTTTTGACCCCCTGTTGCGGTCACCGTATTAACTTAATAAATTTTCTTTTAATCATATAAGTTATATAGGTATCGTAATATATGTTTATTAAACTACAAAACTCGATTTTGCAGTGATTTTCATTTTTTTTAAAAATCGGTATCGGTGCAATCTTTAAAAAAGACCGCCGGTATCTGTAATTTCTAAAAATTGCACCGATACCGGCGGTATCGGTCCAAAATATGTTTAGACCGGTAAAAAGTTTCAGGGTGAATGTATTCATTTAAGTTTTGTCATAAGTACAGCTTAAACTTTCTTGGGTATAAAAACTTGCAAACGGAAGAAGTGCCACACGTTACTTCTACAAGTAGTTTTACCTCTTTGGATAGTAATACCGAAAATAGGAAACTGAAGGTCGAACGTCTTCACAAAGAAATCAAAGAAGAAAAAGCATTGCAAGTCCGTTTGAGTAAAAACGTTCGTGAGATAGAAAATACTAGAATGGATCTTGGCCAGACCTTTAGAAAAAACCAAAAGTTAGGTACAATGACTTGTGATTCAGACCTCTATCGAAACTTGAAGACTAGCCGCAAGGAATGTAACGCAATATACAGTCAACTTCTTTCTTTGAATAAATCAATTAAGACCAAGAGCTCAGAAATGTATTGCTTAAACAAAGGGATACATAATCAGAATGAACCAACCCCAACAGCTGGTATATGTCTTTCTGAAAAATCACAAAATAGCATCATATCAGGCCAAGCAATTATTCAAGGCTTAGATCCAGGTGTTGTAACAACTGCTTCAATCAGTGCAACCAAATCTTCTTCTATGTTTCAAAGTATTAATAGGTATAGCGCACTGGAAAGTCTGGAAAATTGTGACCATGATGTCGAAAATGAAGTGACCTTTGAACTGACGGCAAAGGGAGTAAATAGCGCTATACTAGACACCAAGCACATGATACAGAGACAAAGAAAAATTAAAAACAAAAAGGAGCTTACACCGTCGTATCTAAACCAGCGTCAAGTCACTAGGAGTATTCGTCTGAAAAGATATTACCAGCATCTGCATTCCTCATATAGGCAGAAACTGTTCCGACTTTTAGGTAACTCTGGTAAAAACCGTAGCGTCATATCATTTCTGGGAAACTGGTCTGGTGTTTCGACTTACATAAAGGGTCATACTAGAAGAAGCTTAGACCCTTTTATAACACAACTAAAAAGTGTAGAACTGGACAGTTTTGCGGTGGTTGACGAGTACAAGTCAACAGTAACATGCAGCTCATGTTTTTCTTGCACAAGTAAGCAACTTGTCAGGAGAAACGGCAAAATCAAAAGGCTCAAAGGGGCAGTAGTTTGCAACAACTCGAAGTGCCCAAGAAGAATCTCCTCAAAATCAACAACCATTAACCGTGATCAAAACGGTGCAAAAAACATTGGGTTAATTGGTTTTTCTTCCATAGTCTCGATCGATGCTCAGCCGCTTCCGCCATTTAGGCGTACCTTTTATAATACACATAAGTATGGCGACGGCAAACACATATAATTGTACAGATACTAACATCATTTCGTTTAAAAGGTATGACTTATCAAATAAATACCGACAAGCCAGTCGATCCGGTGACTCAATTTTCCGAGTGATTGTCCCCCCAGACATGTCTCTCGCGCCAAATTTATGGTCTCTTTTAGTATGATAGTAATTCTTGAAGGAGGTTTAAAAACTTTTGAATGAAATATTTTTATCACGACTCGTGACACAGCACCTAGAGTATATGGAATGAGAATTGCAAAATTAACTTAATACAGTCCGTCTTTTGGTATCCACAGGAGGGAGGGGAGGGGGATGGATAACTATCTTCGTTATACACTAAGAGAGGTTCATCACATAAACCAATGTAGGCCGGACCTTTTTAACTAGGTAAGCATATGTAGGTACCTACCTCAAACTTTTTGGAAAACAAGAGACGTCCATGTTTGGCAGAGTGAGTATTTTTCTCTGCGCGTGTGTTTTCATTCTTTATAAATAACGTGTTCTTTAATATATTTCATTAAATATCAGTTGACTACCTAGAAATTGTTTTAATATTGCCTTCATACAACTTAATAGGACGATGTCATGGACTTTGTTTTACTAGCTTGAAAAAATTTCGAGTATTAATCTCTAGGTTTTTGCCATTGTTCCAATACTTTAGTAATTGTATCCCTTCGCATCGCTTTTGCAACAGGGATCAAATATAAAGCCAGGTGATTATTCTGTTCAGTTGATTTGGATTGATACAAATCCGTTAACACTTTTAGTAAGTGTGGTTCGTTGTATTTGTTGGATGTTTTTATCTGTCTTATTATTGATTTCTTTAACGGCCACAGCGATGAAAATGACGGTAATGATTTAGGTGATGGTGGTATGACAGACGATTTCTTTGATAATCGTTCGTCTTCTATAACAGACAAGATATAAAATTAATATATTGTATATTAACCTTCCTATATATGTATATACGGATACATATTATGGGGATACTTTACCACATAACCTCATGCGTTTTCGTTCAGCTGACTTTGGTTCCATCATAGTATTTTGATATGATGAATCTTCATCGTGTTCTGAAAATACACGCTTGAAGTTTTGTGGCGTCGAAGGTTGTGTCTGTGGGGCTGGCGCTTCCTGTAAAGTTGGCGGCAAGATTGCCATGGGAATAGGTAAAGAATCCTCATCGCTCCAGAAGGCTATACGTAAGCGCTCTAACACTTCAACCAATTCACTTCTTTGGACATCAAATATATTGTCACATAAGGGCTTAAGTGCCTATAAATTAAAATAAAACGGTGTTAATTTTTGCAACAAAGGTAATGACTAAAGCGATCCATACTCTCTTTGAATCTGTACCGTCAATGGGCCCAATAGATTGCGACAGCTTTTTTCAGTGTAAATTAGCCTATATTTGACACATTCCTTATCTAAGTATTCTTACATCGGACAGCGAAGGACACTTTGTTTTGATTATTGACATTGGGAAAAAGAGGTCTAGGTGAGAAAAAACCGGAGTCCATATTTGGAGCTAAAAATTATTATTACAGATACATAAAAATGTTTTCAGATGAACAAAAATATATTTCAGACAGCAGTTTTCATACAAAAAATAATATTTCAGACAGCAGTAAAAAAATGATTCAGACTAACGTAATATATATATATATATATATATATCTGTACAAATAGAATAAAAAAAAATTCCAGACAAAGGCTATCAAAGGATGTATCCTATGAATTTTAACGTTTTCATATTCTGCATTGACAGTTCATAATGTATTTAAAGGTGTATTTTTATGAGCTCTTTCTACACAAATCCTCAGTTGATACGTTGTTCTAATTTCCAAACCTTGTTATGGAAAATAAACACCAACGCCGTTAAGAATGTGTGGGATGTTTGTCTATCTATTTGTCTCTAGAATTAGTAAGCCTAGTACTTGTTGTGGACAAGGAAATCAACAATAACAGCTTTATCGGTACCGCCTTTTCGAATATGGAGTGTTTTTGCGCTTAAAAGCTTAACAGGAACTAAAGTAGATCACACAAGTAATCGGACATTTAGCATGATTTCTGATAACATTCACTTGTTGGTGTCATTGCTTACTTCAAAATAGCTTATGTCATTAGCGCATGCAGTCTCACAAGGCATCATTTAAGCTACATGCTGTATTATTGAACTTTCCTCGAAATTAATAGAATACTACGTAGGCGATTTCGAAACATCATTAGTACTTTAGTAAAGCACGGCACTCACAAAGCTATTATATTGTTATAAATAAGTAATACACGTTCATCACTCTCGATGTGTTGATTGGACCAAAAGTCGAGTTTAAAAACTCTGGGACATGCTTTCACAACTTCCAATTGAGGAGTGCCGATCAAGTATTTAGAATCAAATTGACATAAATCTTTGTTTTTCCTCGGATACTTAAATATTCATATTTAAGGCTGCTTGGAGGACAGTTGCTGCAGAAGATAGACGCATTGGAACTCATCGGAATCGATGACTTACAAGCCTTGTCTAAGATTTTTTTTATTCTGTCATTTATTTTTTACCTCCTTCCGAACTTCAAATCAAGAACACAGTAATATTGTAGCATCGAGTCTTTTGTTATAAAAAAAATATTTATTCTTCTCTTTTAACAGCATCACGAGCAGCTCTGATAAGAGGGGCAAGGGATGGTAAAGGATCGGCTAATCTCAAAAATGGGTGGTTCAGCATGTCTGCAGCGGAAGGTCTAGCATCTACGTCAACCTCTAGACATTTTGCCAAAAAGTCACGGAATACCGGTGAAAGCGCTTCAGGGTTCTGAAGCTTAGGGGTACCGTTGTTAGCAATTAAATACAGTGCACGAAGAGGGTTTTCGTTAAGGTAAGGTGGTTCACCTTCAACCATCTCAATTGCCATAATACCAAGAGACCATATATCTACCTTGGGACCATATTCCTTACGAGTAACTACTTCAGGGGCCATCCAATATGGTGTCCCAACCATTGTTGTACGCTTAGATTGCATCTCATTTAATTGAGCACAGAAACCGAAATCGGCTACACTTTTTGAATTAGATTTGTGCTATTAATTGCTTCCCTGTGTCCGGTCTACTTACTTAATTTGATATCACCATACAAACTTAACAAAATATTATCACTCTTGATATCACGATGAATAACACCCTTGGAATGTAAGTGTTGGAGACCTTCCAGAACTTCATGACAAACGGCAGCAATTTGACCTTCCATCATCATGTTATTGGTTACAACGTCTGTAAGACTCCCACCCTCCATGTATTCCATGATGACCCATAAATCTCCACGCCATAAGTAAGAATCGATAAAATTGACAATGTTTTTTTGTTTAGACTCCTTCATGACTAAAATCTCATTAATAATTAACTCCTTCTTGGGCTGTTGTTCAAGGTTCATTTGTTTAATGGCAACAGGAAAATCACAGTGATCAGAATATGCGGTATATACACCTCCAGAGGCTCTAGGTAATACAGGACGATCAGAGAACAAAATATGTACAAAATGAAATAATCACTCTTACCCTTGTCCAATCTTTCGCATGTTTCTGTAGACGAGACTAGGATCAGATTCAGTACATATAGTTCTTAATTTTGCAATAACTTCAGCATCTTTCATTGTATGCTTTCTCTCTTTAACACGTTGTTTTACGGTTCCGGGTGATCCTGTCAATGAATTCTGCTGCTGTAACTGCGGTTTGGGTTTGTTATCACGTTGTTTCGAGCTCAGTTTTCTTTTTATATCGTAATCTCTGGCAGCATGGGAAGAAGGGGAAAGCCGTTCTTGATCCAGTCTTAATTTATGTTCTTGTTGTAATTGAAGTTGTCTTTGTTGATATTGTTGATACTGTTGCTGTTGCTGCTGTTGCTGAAGGTGTTGGTGATACACTATAATTGAATATTTTTAGAATATTCCTTTGTCATACGTTCAATATAACTTACATTGCTCATCTAATCTTTCCTGTTTCTATTTTTATAATGAGTATATGGGAATAAAAGATAGAAAAAATACAACGAACCTTTGTTTCATCTTCATTAAGTTCTATCTGATCTTCATCTGTTAAAGCGTGTGCCTTTTCCATTTTATGATACACTAATTCATCGTGATCACGATTTTCTTGGTAGAAACCAATAGCATCCAAGACAGCTTGCGGGTTTTGATATTGTTCCACTTTTGAAATACCACTGTGCTGTAATAATGTTTGCCATTCTTGAGGTAATCCAGTAAACTCGCCAGTACTGGCATCAAAACCAACATGTGTAACATGTTTGGCGTTGTATGGACCAGAAATTTCCATTTCTTTTTCTTGATCATTCGATTGTTTGTCTTTATTTAGCAAGTCTAGGTACGGTGTAGGGATAATTAATAAACACAAGATTTTTTTACTTCTTATTTTTGTCAATATTGTTACCATTAAAACTGCCCACAAATTTATCAATGACTCCCTTAAATGTGGATCTATCTCTTGCCTTTCCGAACGCACTGCTTGGTGGTAGGTCTTTTAATGGGGATAATTGTGGTGTACTACTACTTGAATCGTCGCTATGATCGCTCTCTTTATGTGTAATAGGTGGTGGAAGTGGTGGCGATGGTCTATTGCGTCCCACTGAATCAGCTCTATCACGTTTCGATGAAAGGGTTCTGGATAAAAATGATGATGACGATTGCTTTGTTGGGTTATTGCTACTGCTTGTTGTCAGTTTACGTCCTTTTATGTACTAGTTAATAATCATCATCGTTACCCAATTAACAATATACTAACCAATATCTTTCTCGGAAATATCAGGTGAACTTGGTGCTGAAGAATCCGGCGTACGGATATTGAGTCGTTGTAGATGACTAGAAAGTGATCTTTGGAGTCCCCCATTTGAATTATTCGGTGAAGACATGATGTAATGAATGTTGTCCCTTCTATTTCTATTAAAGAAGAGAAAAGGAAATAAAAGGGAAAAAGTGAGGAAACTCAGAAAAGTGAGGCATCTTCGTCTGTTGCTAAACAGTCACACTGTTAGAGATAATCCAATTCAGCATCATTCTTTAAAACTTCCATGTTTCTATTTTACACCAAGAAAACGCTGTTTGTGAGACCTTCGTTTCGTATCCCGCTCCTTTTTCGGCTGAGCCCTAAACTCTATCAAGAAACTATCAATCGCTTTCTGACAGAATAAGAAGTTTCAGACAAACTTTGATATTTTTGGACAGCAGTACAAAAATATTCAAATCAATGTCAAAAAGAATCAGACAAAATTATAATAGTTTTCAAACAGAAGTTTACTAGACACGTGTAATAAGTTTTAAAGTGTACATAATTCATACAAAAAAAAAAAGACTTTTTTTTTACTCTACCAGATAATATATTAATTTTATCGGACGAGTATAACATAACACTTTCAATAATAAAACCGTTAAAAGAGGAAACATGTTGACATCTTCACTCGTAGACTTTGCATTATGTGCATGCATCCTGATATTACGCCATACAAAAGTGTTAAAGAACTTGACTTAAATGATAACACGGTCCATTGTATACTTGAATAGTAATGCAAAGAGTTTCAAAAAGCTTCTAAATCACTTTCGAAAACCCCCTTTGATCATGATCGAAGGAGAAGAATAGCTCCCCATGATCTTTGTTTGTTAGATCCCCTCTAAACTAATAGTCATTTATTAGCAGTACTTTATATTTTAAGAAGATGATGCTTCCTGCCATAATAAGATATACACAAAATGTCGGAAAGGAAAGATCAGTATCAAGGACTTTAACTACTGTTCAGTTTAAAGTCTAAATCTAGGCCCAATAAAAAAAAAGTAATACCTGTTGGAAAATCAAGTATGTAAGCGAAGCCGTCTATGTCACAATCCCAGGCTGTTAGAGGCTGTCTTTTATGAGGAACAGCAGAAACCAACTACAATGTTTTATAAAGAGCTTTTGGTCAGCATGCCTGATAGGTGGCCAGCCGTGCAAAAAGTTTTTGGTGGGCACACAAAACAATAAATAACCACTCTTTGATAAAAACAATTGCATTGTGTTTTAGGTTATGTCTGTGTAATTTAAGGTTATCTACAATATAACTTTCTCAAATCCTGTCTCAACGCTGGATGATGTTCTCCAACCCCCCCTCCGTGTATTACTCAAAGTGCATAAATAACCTTCTTGTATAATTCAGCTAAAGTGAATAATTTAAAGAGAGTTATATAAAATGAGAAGGATAATCCGTTTATAATCATTGGTAGTCATAACGGACCCGGAAGATTTTTGGTTGTCAAACATTCTAGTATTAGTTTGGTTATGTTGTAATCCCTTGTTAGGAAATAGAAATTTAAAAGGAGGACAATCTTGCAAACTAATATACATTCATTGTATCCCAGAAAAAAACTGAAAGATAAAACTAGAGATTGATCTTTAGGTCTACAAAGGCTGGTTTTAATATCAGATCATTTATTCATGATGTGTGATTATTAGATAATAAGTTGTTTCTGCAGGAATGGATGCTAAGATCACCATCTTGTTTTAGTTGCAATCGCGATAATTTAATCTATGATCTTGCTCTTCTGCGTTGTTCCTGAAGATCTTCCCCACGTCCGATTCTTGGAGTAATATTATTTTCGGCACGAACTGAACGAAAAATAACAATCATACTTAAAAGCAGCCATATCTCAATTTCATAAGCCAGAAACTACTCCATTTGGGTATATTGCTCTTCAATCTTAATTTGTAGATTTGTGATAAGAGCCAAAAGCAGTTAACAAGTAAGATCAATATACTTAGGAAAACATGTCTAATAACACGAGAATTTACTCTTCGTCCACGAGGGCATGGGTTATTTATAATTCAAAACGTTTCAAAACTTCTAAGTTTACAGAAAGGCTAACGCTGGCTTATTTTATATTAGTCAATCAAGTAGGCCTATTAATTAGGTTTTTAAAGCATCCAACAGAATTTACGCCCCTATACTATGACTTAAAAGCTTTACTATAGGCAAAATATTTGCCTATGACATAAGCCGCATCAATACCATATTTTTCATTTCGTCTGTAAATTTAGTTCCTCGTTTTGTTGCGGTCTTCTAAAATATGCAGAAAGCCGCAAGGGGTGAGTAATACGATGGTTGGTTCGGAAGATGCCAAAGTGGTTTTGAATAAGACTCGTCATATTAGACCTGTTAGCATGATGCTATTAAAACACACCTCTATTTAAGAAATTGTAATCTATTGAAATGCTTACAGCGGCTAATACTGGAACAGGTTTTACAGGTGTACGAATTCGACGGTATATGATTTTCGATTTAATTGTTTGCTGTTAAATTTTTACACAGAATAACAAATCCCGTTTTCCAAGATTTATTGTAACACATACTCCAATAATTTTTGAAGTAATCTCCTGTAAAAATTACTGTTTTTTTCGACAGAGACGGTAAAATGAGTTGCGTATCTGCTTTCAGGTGTTTTTTTTTTTGAAAACAGTAGATGCTTAAGGACACCAGAATCTAGATTAATTGCTTTACGTAAGTGCTATCCTGTCTTGACGAGTTGTTGATCGAAGACCAGAAATATTTTGATACATTATTTTGGAAGTAATACCCATGTAGCATGAAGTCCAAGAACGATGTAATTAGAAACACTTCAAACACAGTAATTCTACATGAAGAAATAACAACAAGTTCATAGAAAGACCTCACATGTTCAACTATTTTCAGTATAATACAAAAGTACGAAGTAACTTCGTAGCTGAAGGTTACTCAAATTTTGTTGTCGGTACGGTCATTTCTCTGTAGATTTCAGATTGTCTTAATGTATTAATTAAGCCTTCATGTCATCTATTAGCGATATTATTTCAGCTTTTATTTGGCACATATAAACGCTTACCCGCAGGACTCAAATGGTTATACAAACGCATCTGAACACTAAATCACTATGAGCTGTAAAGATCATGACACCTTCAATTAGAGATACTTGCTGACCATATAAAAATTCTGGTGGACCGAGACCAGAGGTCTTCCAATATATATCGAGATAAGTATCAATGAACGCAGTTCTTTCGTTGGCCCTCTTTTGGATACAGGGTCATTTGGGGCCACAGCTTCGCGTTGTGAAATGATTTTTTTTTTTTTTTTTGGTCGTAGTAATGTTTTACCGTTCTATACTCACTGAAGAATATAAGTGCGTTGCCGTGCTAGCTATTCTGAAGTAAATTCAACTGTAACGCACATGCTTAATCAAATGCAGCCTCTATGGTAGTTTCTTAGTGAGGGTAACCCTTTTTTTTCTTCCTCGGTGTCTTAGATTACCAGATACCTATAGAGCCAATGCTAATCGTCTTGATGAAAAGAGAAATGTATGTGTAAATATAGCTTAAAAAGCGCCTTCCTGAATAGAAACATGCGACTGCTCTTAGGTAATTCAATAAACTAGCGTTCATTGTAAAGAGTCACCCAGTGTCACGGATGATCGACTAATGAAGTCCCGATGCCAAACCCTTAAGAACTTTAGTGTAACAGTGACTAGTTATAAATATGGCGTTTAGACAGCAGCAAAAAATCTGGTCGTCATCAAAAATTGTGAGTACACTAAAGATAATAGTTGAGAACGAGGTCGACATGGCTTGCTTTTTGACGGTTTAATTCAGAGCAGAAAAATAATACTATTGGACGGAATTCAAACAAAGTGGCTTTTGAAATCAAGTGAAAAAGGTCAGAATATGACGTATCGATCAATGACTTAATTTTCGGCCAAATGTTCAAGGCTGAATCACTTTATGTGTACATGAACGCTTCCCTATTCAGGGTTTAATTTTTTTTTTATTAGTATAAAACGTCGATTTATAGCAACTGATACAAACTTTGATACCGGTCTTAAGGGTTTTGTTAACTCATTTTTTTAATGTAAGCCGAAGCTCCGTTTTTAAATAAAAAAAAAGAAAAAAGTCATTATTAGTCATATTATAGTGTACAACACAAAGCAAACAAATGTTGACTTCACATAAAATTACTTGTTATCTTATCGTAACCCTATACCCCGGAATATGTTGATAAATCCACTTAAAAATATTTAAGCCTTCATCCTTGATTTATCACGGATTGTCTTTCTCAACTTTTTTTTAAAACTAGCGCATAAAATGTTTTTTTTTGTACATCCGGCATTGGTCAATGTTGTGCCAGTATAATTTTATTGGCCAAACAAAAAGCTTATAAGAGGGTTAACAAATTGTGAGTCAGATAATTTTTCTGCATTTCTTTCTCAATCCCATTTTTTTTCAAAAAGAAAAATCCCCCTTCTCTAATGTCTCATAACACACGTACAATTATTACTGAAGGTAGGCTTATTTTAGCAAGACATACGTTGTCATTTAAATAGCAATGTCATTAACAAATCACTACGGATAACGTAGCTTTAAATGAGCTTGATGACAAGCGTATCAAGGGTATCAAGCCTCTTATCCCTCCTCAAATCCTCATGGAAGATATTCCTCTTACTTTAAAGGCTGCCCAAACCATTCTTGAAGGTAGAAAGGCCGCTGAGAATGTCATCAAGGGTGCTGATGATCGTCTTTTGGTCGTTGTTGGTCCTTGCTCCATTCATGATGTTAAGGCTGCTCTTGAATACGGTAAGTTCCACCGCTGTATATATTTTTATTTTCTTTTGCTAATGTCTTCTTCCAAACGTAGCCAAGCTTTTGATTGAATATAATGAAACTGCCAAGGATGATCTTTTGATTATCATGCGTGTTTACTTTGAAAAACCCAGAACTACCGTTGGCTGGAAGGGTTTGATCAACGATCCTTTCATGAACAACAGGTAAGCGAGTCCACTTATTAGAATTTAAAAGGAGCTATCATACTGACACTTCCTTTACCCAGTTACGAAATTAACAAGGGTCTCCGTATTGGCCGTCAATTATTGTTGGATCTTGTAAGTAGCATGTGATTAACTGGAGAAAAAAAAACTGACAGATTTTCCTTGATTGTAGAACGAAATGGGTATTCCCACTGGTTGTGAGTTCTTAGATACCGTAAGTTTTCTAATTTTCAACACGAAAGCAATCAGTGCATATTTACTGACATAGACTCATAGATTTCTCCTCAATACACTGGTGATCTTGTTTCTTGGGGTGCTATTGGTGCCAGAACAACCGAATCTCAAATTCACAGAGAGTTAGCTTCTGGTTTATCTTGCCCTGTCGGATTCAAAAATGGTAGGTGGTACAATCAGTTATTAGATCTACATTAGCCAATGGGAAGCTTACAAAAAAATCATCTTTTAATAGGTACTGATGGTTCTAACGGTGTTGCTTATGATGCTATTAGAGCTGCTAGCAACGGTCATCATTTTTTGTCCGTCACTAAACAAGGTTTGTCTGCTATTGTTCAAACTGAAGGTAACGACGCCTGTCACGTTATCCTTCGTGGTGGTAAGAGTGGTACCAACTTTGATGCTGAAGCTATTAAAAAGACAGCCGGAGAACTCCAAAAGGTCAAGTTGGCACCCGTTGTTATGGTTGATTGCAGTCACGGTAATTCTTCCAAGGACCATAACCGTCAACCTATTGTTGCACAATCTATTGTAAGTTAAATTAAGGACTTACTTGGTAGGATATCTAATCTTAATTTTTTACAGGCTGACCAATTAGCTGAGCCCAAGACTACTGGTGATAACATTGTTGGTGTCATGATTGAATCTAACTTGGTTGAAGGTCGTCAAGATATTCCTACTGAAGGCCCTCATCGTTTGACTTATGGTCAATCTATTACAGATGCATGTATCAACTGGGATGATACCGTCAAGACATTAGATGTGCTTCGTGAAGGTGTTCGCGCTAGACGTGCTGCTAGAAAAGCATAAGTTTGAGACACGATAAACTCCCACAATCCCAAAAATTAGAATTACCTTCCAAAAATTATTCGTATTTTAATAAATGCATCTATGTACAGTTTTTACTCTAAATTTGGACGATAGGGGTTTTCTTTTAATTTAACAGTCCACTCTTATTAGAGATAAACCATGTTTGATTTGGAGAAGTATCAAAACAACCTTTTTTTTTTTTCAAGGTTGTCAAAATAACCGGAAACGGTTATTTCCATTGATTGGATGAGTTTTGATCATGTTTTGGTTCTTAGTAAGCATATCATCGCCTAATGATATCACTGGTGTTATCAAAAGAAGTGTTGGAGAAGAATCCACTGTTTTTCTCTTCGAGTTTTTGTCTATTCTTTTTTTAAATATTTCTCTTGCTTTTATGTTCTAACTTCCTGCCAACACTTGCTAGAATGCTGGCCATTTCTTCTCTTGCACTTTTAACGCATATCTAGGTATTGGTAGAACCGTCTTTCAGCAGTTGGGGAATGATTAAAAGCTAGTATTCTACCTAGATGAGGTCATATATTCTGTAAATATTGAAAAGTAAAGCTGTCTTGGAGTGGGATCATTGAGAATAATTGTCTATTCTCTTTAAATATTTGTCTATATTTATGTGTCATTTGGAGCTTGTTAATTTATAGTACTCTTTTGGAGAACATCGTCTTATTTGATGGGAGCTATCGCCGTCACTATCTAGGCTGAACCAAAAACTTGTCTTCGATTAGGGTCTATAACGAAAAGAAAGTACCGTACACTTCTTCACTTGTCATGATGTCGAAGATTTTTTAAAAAAAATTAGTTTAAATTAAAATTAACTTCAAAAATACACAAAAATCCATAGCGTTGTTAAAAATATATGCTTTAGACTTGTATCAAAGAACTCAATAACACCATTCGTATATATTGTCGATACATTCAACTATGACGCATTATTCAAAACTATTGGCTTCGGGAGCTTTATCTTTATGTTATATGAAGTCTCTTTGAAAAGCTGCTCCAAATTTATACTTGTGCAATCATAAAAAGGAAAATTTGTGTTTGGATCTTCTTTTTTCAAAAACTAGATACTGTTAGTCATTTGACATAGAAGTGTCGCGACCAATTTAGTGACAGCCTGGGAGCACAGGTCACTAGTTTGGACTATGCTCCTCATCCGTTCTATTATACTCTACCTTCTTTTTATTATGTACACATCTCGTTTTTCCTCTTATTGTTTTTGTGAAACCAACTAATCAAGTAGTTGCAGACATACTATTGTTTAAAATGCACTATGTGCTGCTTTAAAATTATGATGCTTACATTGACGACCTATTTTATAAGACGATATTCATCACAATCTTTACATTTGATTGAAGATAATATTTGCACATGTTTATAGAATATCTTTTTGAACTTTACCAGTGAAATTGTAACTTAAAGGTCTCTTCTTGAATTCCTTTTTTTCCTATCCAATTCTTATTGAGCACACTTTGAAGATATGGTGAGTTTTGATTTATTAGAATTTCTAGCTCAAAAGCCAGCAGAGAATCGCTAAAACTGATGTTTAAAAAAATAAAAATAATAAAGGCTCATGGACATTACAGTTATGTAAATTTTGTTTAAAATGTCACAAATGTCCTGGACAGTCCTGATAACTATAATTTTTAAATAATGGTTATGTCTCCTTTTTGAGGCCACCTGTGCATTTGTCCCTCATGTAACTGATTTCATATCGTGAATGGTGACGACACAGCACGAAACCTGAACCATTGAATACATACAAAGTATCCGACTGTTCTAATTCCATGTTTGCGTTTTGATAGTTGATTATGAGTGATCCTCAACGTAATATTATGTACGCACCTTCATATCATTAGCAAATCCGGTCCGTGGTATTTTGAAGCAATGATGTATCATGATTTTATGTATGGTATAAGCCACATTCAAATCTGTGTTTAGTGGAGTCAGAAGTCACTATTTTTATGAAAAAAAGAGTTTTTTTGGGCTCCAATAATTGAATCACCTTTAAATTTAATTAGAAACATTTGCAGAATAGATGTCTAGTCTCGATTTCAAAAACCTTCCTGAGTGTGAAGAAGATATCAACTTTGACGATATTTATGAAAAGTACGAAATTGATTCCGAGAATGATTTCGATACCATCGTCGTTGTTGATGGTGCCCCCATTGTCGATGAAGCTAAACAAGAGAAGCTTATCACTGTCTTAACCAAGCTTTTCACCAAAGGTGCTGGTGAGATTAAGGAAAATGGTATCTGGATGCCTATGACCCCTAATGACGAAGGAAAGAAGACTAGCTCTGGGTAAGTGTTTTTGGGTGGTGTATAAGTTATGATATTCATTCGCGTTTCTTCAATAGCTATCTTTTCATTGATTTCAAATCACCTGAATCTGCCCAAGCTGCTGTTAAGAACTTAGATGGTCATAAATTATCTAAAACTGTTACTTTGCTTGTCAACAAGTTCACCGATGTCGAGAAATACAGTGACATGAATGAAGAATATGTCGAACCTCAAATTGAACCTTACACTCCCAAGGAACATTTGAAGAGTGCTTTGATGGACTTGCAAGCTCGCGATCAATTTGTCATGTACAGAGGTGATGATGTGTCTATCTTCTGGAATAGAAAGACTGATGCTCCCGAGCACGTTTACTCTAGAACCGTAAGTTTTACGCTTCGTTTGATTTTTCTTTGTAAACTAATCAATTTGTTTGATGTTTGTGCGTTTGCATGATAGAACTGGACCGAAACATATGTTCAATGGTCTCCTAAGGGTTCCTTCCTCTCCACATTCCATACTCAAGGTATTGCACTTTGGGGTGGCCCATCTTGGAACAAGATTGTTCGTTTCGTTCACCCTGGTGTCAAATTGATCGATTTCTCTCCTAATGAACGTTACCTTGTCACTTGGTCTAATGAGCCCATTAGTTTGGCTAGATTGCCCGAGAGTGGCCATCCTTTCACCGAATACGATGAAGGAAACCAAGTTGTTGTTTGGGATATCATGACTGGTTCTTTACTTCGTTCATTCCCTGTTGTTCAACCCGTCGGCGAAGAACAAAAGACTGTCCGCTGGCCCATGTTCAAGTGGTCTGCTAACGAGAAGCATCTTGCTCGTATCACACCCGGTCAACAATTGTCTGTTTATGAAGCTCCTGCTATGGGTTTGGTCGGTAAAAAGAGTATCAAGACTCCTGGTATCGTTGACTTTGAATGGTCTCCTGCCAAGGGTGATGTTTCTGACCCCAAGATCTATCAAAAGGAAGAAGTCCTTGCTTATTGGACTCCTGAGGTTGGAAATCAACCTGCCCGTGTCAGCATGATGACCATTCCTTCCAAGGAGGTCATTGCCACCAAGAATTTGTTCAACGTCTCCGAGTGTAAGTTGTACTGGCAAAACCAAGGTCATTTCTTGGCCGTCAAGGTCGATCGTCACACCAAGACCAAGAAGTCTACTTATGCCAACATCGAAATCTTCCGTGTTAACCAAAAGAACATTCCTGTTGAGACTATTGAATTGAAGGATCCTATGCTTGCTTTTGCTTGGGAGCCTTATGGAGAGCGTTTCGCTACTATCACTACAAGTGATCCCGCTTATGGTGCTGCTCCTGTTCACGGTGTTGCTCCTTCTACTGTCAAGACCGACGTCAAGTTCTTCTACCTTGATAAGTCCAAGAAGGCTAACGCTGGCTTTAAGTTGATGAAGACTCTCGACAAGAAGACATGCAACTACCTCTTCTGGTCCCCTAAGGGTCACAACATTGTCTTGGCTA
Source organism: Mucor mucedo (assembly GCF_025094135.1). Lineage (NCBI taxonomy): Eukaryota > Fungi > Mucoromycota > Mucoromycetes > Mucorales > Mucoraceae > Mucor > Mucor mucedo. The sequence continues at coordinate 68,824 of NW_026252374.1, read as the reverse complement.
CTTTGCGTTCATCTACCGTCTTTGATCTTGAGTTCTACGATCTTGACTTTGAACCTCTTGCCAGTGATAAGAAGGATAAGAATGATGTTGGATCCACTGTTCAACTCTTGTCTACTCAAGACCACTATGGTGTCAGTGATGTTGAATGGGACCCCACTGGTCGTTATGTTGTTACTGGTTCCAGTATGTGGCGTCAATCCGCTGACCATGGTTTCTGTATTTGGGATTTCAAGGGTCAACTCTTATTCAAGCAAAACATTGAGAACTTCAAGCAATTGTTATGGCGTCCTCGTCCCGACTCCTTATTGTCTGCTGAACAAAAGAAGAAGATCAAGAAGAACCTTCGTCAATACTCCAAGAAGTTCGATGAGGATGATCTTGCCAAGGGTGATGCCACCGCTGCTAAACTTCACGCTGAGCGTAGAAAGGCTGTTGAAGAATGGTATGCCTGGAGAAAGTCTACTGAGCGTGCTCTTGATGAAGAGCGTAAGGCTTTGGGCAAGGAGATCCAAGCAACTGACGAAGGTAAATCTGAAGCCGTCGAGGAATGGGTTGAAGAGGTCATTGAAGAGAACGAAGAAATCATTGATTAAATTCTATATAAACTCACATCATCTATTCATACATCTTTTTGGACTTAATACGTTACTTTTAATAAACTTTTTTTTCTTTATTTATTTTTTGACGAAACAATTAAAAATACGTTTTTTTATTCACATGGATTGTAAGTGGGAATATCCGTAAATTCGTCTATGTGGATCGTACCATTCGGTTAATGCTTTTTTTCCTGCCACAGAATCGTTACTGTCAACCATGGAGCAGTGTAAACATTTTCTCTCTGTTTCAATACACTCATCGCACATTGTTCCATGATAGTTCGTTTCTTCTTGAGCCATTTCCTCCGAGTAAACAGAATATATAAATACAGCAACAGCCAATATAAACGACGTACAACTCTTCATTTCGATATGTATTTTTTATTTTTTTCAGTGCAAGAGAGAAAGAGGAATAGTTCGCACTTATTTGTAAATAAAATCCGACATGGATAAGGGGAGTTTATCGGTATAATTAAGGTTTATTTTTACAAGTAAAAATAATAGGGATGTGATAAAAGCGATTCTTTTAAAATCGTCTTTTAACAGCTGGGATCAATGTTTGTTTAAAAACAAACAATTGATCGCAGTAAAAGATAGGGCATCTCACGTCATTTGTGCTAAAAATAATGAAAAATCACTGCCCGTTTAATAAATTCGTATCATACGGTTGATATGATGTAAAAAAAAAAAGCTAGAAAATCATTAATGACAAGTTTGAAGTTTGATTTTCTAAAATGGAATAATTAAAAGTGCGATGCTCTGCAACATGCAGGAGCTTAACGGACACATTTTTGCATCAAAAAAGCAAAAAAGAAGTTTGTTAAAGTTTCGAAAAACATGCTTTGAGCGACAAATAAACAAGTTTACTTAACGAAACGATATCATTTTTTTAACGAACATGGGAAAGCAGTATTCTCAACTTTTTTATTTTTATTTTACTATACATAATATAAACACACGATTAAATTTCTTTAAGAAACTTAACGACGTTGAGAGTAAACGTGAGCAAAAGCACGAGTGGTGACACGCTTCAACTTGGATTGGGCAGCCTTGAGCTCATCAGCAACGGCATCATCGGCAGAGATTTCCATAAGTTCCATGGCTTCGGCAAGGGCAGTCTCAATGGACTCACGGTCACCACGACGGAGCTTCATGCTGACGTTAGGGTCAGAGATGTTGTTCTCGACTTGGTAAACGTAAGATTCAAGATCTTGCTTGGCTTGGACAACAGCCTCACGCTCCTTATCAGCGTCGGCGTTCTTAGCAGCATCTTCAACCATACGCTCGATATCAGCAGCGGAGAGACGAGTGGAGTTGGAGATGGTAACATCAGCCTTACGACCGGTGGTCTTATCTTGAGCAGTGACCTTAAGAATACCATTGGCATCTAAATCGAAGGTACAGAGGAGCTCAGGAGAACCACGAGGAGCAGGGATCAAACCAGAGAGAGAGAACTCACCCAAAAGGTTGTTTTCCTTGGTCATCAAACGCTCACCTTCATAAACAGGGAAGGTAACGGTGGTTTGGTTATCAGAAGCAGTGGTGAAAACCTTGGACTTTTGACAAGGGATAGGGGAGTTACGGGGAACGACAACAGCCATGATACCACCTTGCATCTCAACACCGAGGGAGAGGGGGACAACATCCAACAACAAGAGATCTTGAGTCTTCTCGTTACCGGCTTGGTTGGTAAGGACAGCAGCTTGGACAGCAGCACCATAGGCAACAGCCTCATCGGGGTTGATAGACTTGTTTAACTCCTTACCGTCAAAGAGAGCTTGAAGAAGAGCTTGAATCTTGGGGATACGAGTAGAACCACCAACGAGGACAATCTCGTCAACCTTCTTCTTATCGATCTTAGCATCCTTGAGGACACGCTCGACGGGCTCAACAGTACCGTTGAAAGCAGCAGAGTTAATTTCCTCGAACTTGGCACGGGTGATGTTGGATTGGAAATCAACACCTTCGAAGAGAGAATCGACTTCGACAGTGGTTTGGGTCAAAGAAGAAAGAGTACGCTTAGCACGTTCGGAAGCGGAACGAAGACGACGGAGAGCACGAGCATCACCAGTGATATCCTTCTTGTGCTTACGTTGGATTTCTTGGACGAAATGGTTGACAAGAGTGTTATCAAAATCTTCACCACCCAAATGGGTGTTACCAGCAGTAGCCTTGACAGCGAAAACACCACCGGAAATGGTCAAGAGGGAAACATCAAAGGTTCCTCCACCCAAATCGAAAATAAGAACGTTACGTTCCTTCTTGTCGTTGGCATCCAAACCGTAAGCAATGGCTGTAAATTAATTTTGTTAGTCGTGTTCGTCTTCTAATTGTGTAAATAAATTATCCTACCAGCAGCAGTAGGTTCGTTGATGATACGGAGAACATCGAGACCAGAAATGGTACCGGCATCCTTGGTTGCTTGACGTTGACCTATTAAAAAAAAAGGAAGTCATTGTCAGACACATCCTGCTTTTGTTTACATCCATTTAGGAATTTATGTACTTACTATCGTTGAAATAGGCAGGGACGGTGATAACAGCCTTGGAGACCTTCTTACCGAGCTTGGCTTCAGCGATTTCCTTCATCTTGATAAGGACCATGGAAGAGATTTCTATGATGTGACATGTATGTTTAATAAAAAGCTTTTTTTTTTTGAGTAGTATCTATAACGATTTACCTTGAGGAGAGTAAGAGACAGTCTTACCCTCGAATTCAACTTGAATGAAAGGAGCAGTTTCCTTATCAATGATGGTGAAAGGCCAGTTCTTCATATCAGCCTTGACATCAGGGTCATCGAAACGGCGACCAATAAGACGCTTAGCATCGAAAACGGTGTTCTTGGGGTTCATGGCGGCTTGGTTCTTGGCGGCATCACCGACAAGACGTTCAGCATCGGAGAAAGCAACGTAAGAAGGGGTGGTACGGTTACCTTGCTCGTTAGCAATGATTTCGACACGTTCGGATTCCCAAACACCAACACAGGAGTAGCTTTATAAAAAAAATGTGTCAAAATTTACATGAATGCTAAACTATCAGGAAGCTGTTTTATTTTTTTAAAAGAACGATATATTTACGTAGTACCCAAATCGATACCGATGGCACCCTCGTATTCGGCAGACATAATATTTATTAGGAGGAAAAGGAAGGTTAAATAGTGTTCCAAGCTCAGAATTCATTATATCGAAAATTTTGAAGGCACATGTGACCGTTATGTGGCTTGTGTTTTAATATGGCTTTTCCTGATATAAAGGCAAATCTCAGCAAGAAAACTACAAAAATGACGCTTCCCACAACGATTGGCGACGAATAAATCAATTACAGGCAGAATTAATGAACTCTAAAAAGACAACTTCGGTAAAGAAGACAGTAAGTGCAGCTGTACCTCATGAGAATCAGCAACCCGTAGAGAAACTAGTTTTGACATTTGATTAGACTTCAGAAGTTGAAAAAGGGGTATCCAATGAAGCCGACATGCCAAACTATAGAGAGACAAAAAATCATCACCGGTATAGCATCCTAATAACTATGAACGAATGTTTTATTCTGGATGATCAATTTTACTGTCATAGTGACATGGATGACTTCGATTATAATCGTAACGACGAAATTGATACGCTACAATCGGACAACGATGATAATGATGATGAGGATGATGAGGATGGGACGGATACTAGTAGGCATACGATCCGTGCAGAAGTTAGTAGAAAGTCTCAAGCAGTTACTCTTGGTAATCAAGTTGTTAAAATCATTTGTGGGTTCTGTCTCCAATATCCAAGGAGACCCAGCGCCTTCTTCTTAAGATGGTAATAATCTTTAATCGGTGAAAAAAGTCAATTTTTATGCAACACTAAACTGCAACAGTTTAATGAAGACACGGTCTTCAACAGCACAATCGTTTTATATTCATTATCTTCGCTTTAAACAACTTGATATTCTGTCCTTACCGAAAACCCATGCTTAATTACCTGATTCGCTTCCAACATTCATTGTTATATCCATTACTTGCGTTGTATGAGTTCGGACTTTTCGATCTTGTAATGATCTTGCGCCAGTTCGGACAAGGCTCGCACTGAGTTTTTGCACTCGAGCATGTGCCAGTTTTTTTTTCATTCAAGCGAGCTCACTCGACTGTATAATTGAAAGTAATCATTTTAAATTCAGGGCTGAAAAAAGGCTGGCAATGGTATTTCCCCTTGACTATATTCTTTTATTATTCATTTTACTCTTTTATTCTATTTTTAATGGCAGCTCACAATCCGCGTCTACAGCTAAGTCTTATTTTTCTTTTTCTTTTTTTGTAAAGGTATAATCCGGCAGATAGCCCCGATTTTATTATGCTGTACTTATGCAAGTAAAAAAGTGTTCGAAAAGATATATGTAAAAGCTATCTGCCTGCCATTAAACTAATGTCTACTCCCAAGAAAACGGTCTTTTTGATGAGTAAATTGACAAATTGAGATTTTTTTTTCGTTAGTGCCTAAAAAAAGTAGTTTATTGAGAGTAGCGGTACTGTGTTTCCCTGTTAAGGTTGTTGGTTACATCTAAATATACATTATTTTATCGGATGTGTTTGTACAGACAAATAGAGTAAATTAATGCTCTCACGAGTGTTCCATTTCCAACTATGCTTCGTGATCTTTATTGGTGCACAAACTTGTTCTTTCAGGGCAATGTTACGCTATCAGAATTCTGAAGAGATTGCAAATTAAAAAAGGTTCGGACAAATTTTAATTGGTGAAGAAATAAGGAAACAATCAACAGTAAAAAATATGTCGAAAGGTTTTTTTTTTTTTTTGATGTGAATTGATCGAGATAACAGTTGCTATTGTACCTAAACGCATCTCGATTTTCTATTTTTTCTCCGTTGTGTCACACTTGATTTTATACTATTTTCCCATGCTATCTTTTTCTACTAATGACGCTAGTAAGAATGAACAAAAAGTGATGTAAAAGAGGTGAATTAAATTGATAGCTGTCACAGTTTTTTTTATTTCAGCCGTTTGTTTTAAACAGCCTTGTTTGTAAAAAAAAAAAATAGCTACATAAAAATTCTTTCTTTTTTTATCTATATTTTTTAACGAATATGAACACAACCCACTCTTTGGAAGACCGTATTCTCCGTATGGCAGCTACTAACGTGAGCGACTTACCAGACTTTCCCGACAATAAGAGCGACTTACCCTCTGACTTTGAGTATGACCCAGCAGAGTATGACGATGAGGAAGAGGAAATCGTTGAAGAGATTTCAGAGAATGAACTGTTAAGGTATTTGGATCAACAAGAAAACCCTTTGTCAGTCGCGCAAAGGTTATTCTATCACGAATTAAATACGACACAGTATCAGAGACAGAGTGATACTTGGGATCTTAATTGCTTAACACCACAAGCTCTTGAGGAATTGTATGGAACAGGTTGGACCGAGCTAGAAGGTATCGTTGATTTAGATACCTTGAAAGGTGCACATGAAGAAGCTGTTTCTTTACAAGACGCTTATGTTATGCCTAAAGACCTCAGAGCAGAAGACGACCCTTTTAGAGATGTTTCTGCACGCGATGATGCTATTGTTTGGTAAGCAATAAATGGTGGAACAGTTGATTTCTAACGGCTAATAAAAACTAAATTTAGGTTGGACCCAAACAACGAAAATAACGCACTGGGGACAGTCGATACACCACCTTATTTGAGTAGGATTTTGGAATTTATCTCTGGTCCTTTATATCATGATCTCTCCAAAATGATTCGTTTACAAGGCCGTACTGAATATCAATTGGCATACTATCACCCTAATGGAGCACGATACGAGCGTCATCGAGATGCTCTCCCCACAGATGATCCTTCAGATGGTAATCAGAGACGTGTGACAGTCGTGTTGTACTTAAATCCTGGTTGGGTTGCAGGAGATGGTGGAGAAGTTAAAATACTGAGTCGCACAGATGATCATGGATTACCAGAGGGAGCTGATAGAATAGTAAAACCACAAATGGGAAAAATCTTGTTATTCCTTAGTGGGGTAGTTGATTATGAAGTACTTCCAACACATAAGCCAAGATACGCATTGACTACCTGGTTGCGTTAGTTTCTGCAAAAAAGATGGTCGGGGAAGAACATGAACGTTGTAGCACAACATGCAAATTACCATTTCTATAATTTCTACACGTTTTCATTTCTGGCATTGTCCTAATCGATTACAATAACTGTTACAAGCACAATAAAAAAAAACTCCCACACAACACCAAAAACGGGTTCAGAAGGGTTTACATTGGTTACGACTTAAAGAGTCGCTCATTAAATAAGGTGTGTCGCACAATTCAGGAAGCACAACGGGAAAAGGTCATTTCATTTTATTATTTTTTGCATTGCAGTTACAGTGTGAAATAAATCCCGTCAATTTTTTTTAGTTGTATGAAATAGAAGTAAATAATCCTTGAATGTATATGGGCAAATCATGAATTATGATTGATTCAATTTCAATGCTAAATAGATAAAAGTCGTACTACTCTACATGCTACCTTTGATGTTTGATAACTGATTATTTTTAGTGAAGTGTGACCTAAAAAGTATATAAAAGCTTATACATGAGAGTATTTGTGCCACTGACAGGTGTAATAAAGTTCTGTTGACGGACAGACAAATGTATTAAGAAAGTGACAACCCTTTCTATCCTTACAGAAAGACGAGAAAAAATAATATCTTAAAGGTAAGTAATACATAAATTAAATGCTCAGAGTATACTAGCTCCTTGTAATTTTGCTTCTAACTCTAGCAATTTAATAGCGATCCGAATTGGTCTTCGTAAGAATTGACTAGCTTTGGTACGTTGAAGTTGCTAGACCGCTAATGCAAGAATTGAGCAGAGTCTACGATTTTCTTCTACCCAGTATCGCACTCATTTTGAACGACATAGATTCCATTGCTTTTGTATGTATATCAGAATAAAGCAAATATTTTGATAACTGGAGACATGACAGAACCATATCATATGATGGTTTTAATTTACTGTTCCTTGGGCCAATACGGAGGATTCCGTACATTTTAACTTTGGTCCGATATATATGTATATATACAGCGGATTTCATTAGAAAAATGTACTAAGGATATCTTTATGGAGGCACAAGGGAATACTGAATTATGGACCTCTCCCAGTAAATTTGCAAGTGTTTAAATTCAGTCATTAGTGTTGGTATAGATAGTTGACATGTACTCTTAGGATCAATATTAACCCCTGACAGACGCACTAGTCACGTTGTCTGCTTCTTTTTTGTGTTTTGACAAGACGTTTAAAAGTTTGTCCATCCAAAGTAGAAAATAAAAAGTCGCCTTTTCAATTTTGATACTCATATTTTAAGCTCTATCAAAAAGCAAAAGCCGGAACACCAAAAATTATGCATTAGTGTTTCCAGCTTCATGGTATTAGAGGGCCCATAAAGGAACTAACGCACAATTTAACAGCGTATAGAATCTTATACTTTTTGCTAAATTATTAATATTTTTCACCATCTAATTTAATAACTTGATCAACTTAATTCAAATATCTTGTTTATCTAGAAACATCTTTGACTGTAGGGAGACACATTTGGGAAATGTAACAACAATAGTATCACAAAGATATGTATTATGTTATACTAACCAAAACTGTATTTCTGAATTATTAGCAGACCTCTTGTGAGTTCCGAAAAAAAAACACATGGAAATCATTTCAAATAAGCATAAAAGAAGGGTATAAGACCATTTTTGATCAGAAATAATATCACATTTGCTAAATGTAAACATGTTAAAGTAGTCTCAAAAGCCCGTCAAAGCCAATGTAGGTATGAAAATTCAAAAACGAAAGATCTTTGGATTTTATCACTTTCCTCGAGTTAACCGAGGGGTCAATTAACTTTTTAAGTTAATTCATTGTTACACCTTGTGAAAAAATAATTCAAGTTCAGGAAAGTCCGGTTAATTCAGGTGTTTTAACAGTTTTGGAAGTCATCCCTTATGTGAGCACTGTAATTATAGTATATTTTTGCTGTAAAATGGCAGATTCCCCTCTTAAAAAATCATAATAATAGAAAAAAAAAAAATAGAAATGTAGTAACACCTTGCACAAACAGAGCAGATTATTTGTCCCACTTGAAAACTCTAATATAAAAAAAAAAAATGAATACCCTTTTTTCCTTCTTTTTCTCTTCTTTTCGCTTTTCTGCAAAATCATGAAGGAGGGAATCCAAACAATTGATATTGAACCCCTGGTGGGTTTTTTGGACTATTTTGGACCAGTAAAAGAATTTGCAACTGCGGAAACGAACCAAATTTTATCGGGGAACATCATACTTCGACTTGACAAAGCAATGAAGGTCAAGGCAATGTCAGTAAAATTCACAGGACACACACAGGCACAATACTATGTCAAATTATCAGATTCCCACCCTCAAAGTGCGTTCTCTTTACCCGTCTTACCTAAATTGAAAACAAAACTCATCTCAAAGTCGACCCTTTTACCAATTGGAAACCATATCATACCTTGGGAGGTAGAAATCCCAAACATCTATCCTAGAACCTTTTCTGCCGGCAAAAGGGGCGCAATTCAATATCAAGTTGAATTAAAGATATCTTTAGGTATCAACAAAAAATCATTGGTAGCCGTTCATCCTATCGTAATTCGGCGTCACCTGATCATGTCACAAGAATTAGCTGCCTCAATCCATACAAGCTCGTATGAAAACACAACCAATAACTTTAGATATGAGGTAGAAACCCCCAACATTATCTGTTGCGAAAAAGGCTATTTTCCAATTGTTATCAAATGCAACAAACCCGCAAAATTCATTTATACGCAAATAATTCAAACTGAAATATACAGGTAAAAGAAAAAAATGTCGGTTATTAGTGGTGTACTTATATGCCTCATGTTTAGATGTCGTAATATAGCAAGATTTGATGCTGACATAGTTATTACAGCCGCCAAGAAAAACTCTACGACCGTTGGCAGTGCCTCAAGTCATATCCGAACAGGCGATATTGGAGGTCTCTCTAAAGTTTACAAGCGTATTCAACCTGTCACATTGAATACCATGGAACAGCACCACCAATTACTGCCCATCTTGCTCTTACATGATTTGTCCGCCTCCTTGATAACACCAAGTATTGAATCAACACTCATTACCGTCTATCATCAGTTGGAGGTGACTTTCAATTTTGGTGGCCAGGATAACGATGATATACGTGCAAAAATTCCGATTTTAGTAAGCTCGGTGCCTGAATCTGATAATAAAACACAAGAAAAATATGATCTTGAGAAACAAGAGCACACACTTCCTTTGTCGTCTGATGCAATTGATACCTCGTTGAAAAGATCTACTGCAGACAAACATACTACTAGTAGAGATAGTTTATTGGTCGATGATGATAGGTCCGCTTTGTCTGATCAAAGTTCACACTATATAAAGTTCCCCGAAGACACCATTCGTATGTCGATGAGCGCTTCCTCACCTTCAAGACCAAGTATCATTGATACTACGCTTGCAAGCACGTTAGAAGCAAGTTTATCTATTGTCAGTCCCAGTACAGCAAGTAGACCTACTTTGGCAGAAGCTTCCGGTACAGATGATCTTGTTTTACAGCCACCTTCAGAGGTATTAGGGTTACTTCCTCCACCTAGAAGAGCACGTAAAAAGGAAAATTGGTGAAGATTTTTACCGGAAGACTACAAGTAGTCGATCCTCTTCTACTACTAGATCTTCTTCGACCACCAGATCGGCACCCCTAACAAATAGCCGACCTATATCTCCTGTCTCTTTTCATCACACTCCTTCTGAAAGTCCTTCCTTTTGTGAAACACCGCCTATGTCACCTCCACCATTATCACCGCCACCATCTATACCAAGAAATGTCAGATTAATTCAAAGTAGAAGCAGCTGTACAAACACATCATTAGACGATACAACCACTAGAAAAAGATCAAATTCTACCGACGAAGACTATGCCACATCCGTCAAAAGCCATTATTTTTGCGCGGAATTACCTCCTATTCCTCCCCCAATTACTCGCCAGAAGCTGCCATCATTGCCCTCTGTTACTAAGGATGAGAATCGAAAAACCAAGATGTATTATGAAGAAGAAACAGATGAAGATGAAGATGAAGAAGAAATATATAACTTTTTCTTGAATCAATTATAAAATAAAATACGTAGGATTTCTTTATTAAATACTATTACAAGTTTTGTGCTGTTGGCATATTAACAGGAGAGGAGGAGTAAAAGAGGGGGAAATAATGAAAGGAGTTTTTTTTTTTTTGTCTTTCTTATATGAATTATTTATACGAGAGCTAATTCTAACGTCCATGTTCTCCTTGCCCAGAGACGTATCGTTTGACCATCCAATTCTACTGAATTACCATCCCACCAACACTTTCTCTATATGAAATCAGCGAATAATATATTAGTATACTACATTGTATTAAACCACGACAAACTTACAGCAGGCTTTCTCCAGAATAAAAAGAGCTTTTGAGCAGTGGCCATGTGATTGTCAGGACCGATAGTTTTCAACAAGACCAAAGCCATGCTAACAATGGTAGTTTTCAAAGGTTCGATCTCACGATACCCCCAACGATCGTCTCTTTTAAAACCAGCATCACACAACATATCGATCAAATGCTGTTCAGCAATATTGTTTTCTCTGGAGATATTTTTTTGTAAAGCATCAAATATATGATCATGCTGCTTTAAATGGCTACCAGAAGCAGACTTCAAATGTTTAGCGTCTTTATTCTTTTCGGTTGGTAAACAGAAGTACTCCAATTCCTCACGTAACACGATAATCGGCTGTTTTGTTAAGAGAGTGTAATACACTGGTGAGGAAGCAGCTGAAGCAGTTAAGAGTCTTTGAAGTTCTGCATCTTGCTGGTTTTGATCCCTTATGACTGCAGCATGAGTGTAAAACTGTAAGACATACTCCAAACAGTCGGGGTCGAAATCAACGAGATTGACTTGTTCATCTACGCCTACTGAATGGCGTGAGAGACCATCGTAATCTTCGTCTTCTTCATCGTATTCTTCAGATGGTCGAGCCAAAACTAGACCGTTGGGAAACATGGCAATGAGTAAGCTTTCTGGTAAATTCACAAGTGTGTCTCGATCGAGTTCCATGCGTGTGCCTCTTAAATCCAACTTTAACTTTTGAGGAATGGCATCGTGGTTATCAAACTCGTCTAATTCATCATGTTGGTCTTGCTGAGGCTGCGCTTGGTAGATAAGGTCATCACTGCTATAGTTTTCTTCGGGTTCTGGCACCTGAACAATGGGTGACTCGGAAGACATTTTTTTTAGTTTTATGTAAAAAGAAAAAAAGGGAAAAGAAAGGGGAGGGGGAGGATAAAGTAAAGAGATCAATTCTATTTCAAAGTAATCCAACTCGTTTTTACAATATAAATCTAGTTGATTTGTACAACAACTAATCGAGTTTTACAAAAGGGATAAAAGACATCCATATCATTTCATCTTGGTGTTTCACAGTAACTATGGTGAGCTTTACACATGTAGGTATGGCTTAAATTGAAATAAAATTAGATTCTGCGTGGCGCCTTTTTGCCTTGAACCCCCGACAAACAGAGAGGAGTGCATTCTCTGTTGATTTGGCTATGAAATTATGCCACAGTTTGCGGGTAACAGTTCTTCCCTGACCCTTATTTGGATTTAACTCAATTATAGGTGTGTCGTACTCACTATTATGAACACGATACTGAAGGGCTGCATATTACCATGCAAATTGAATTAGCAGGATCAACGTTGTCAACAAAGATAAATGCTAACAAATCACAATAATCACTCATGTATTACAACTTTATAGTACAGTTGCCGAGAGATCAATTAAATTTCAAATTAGTATCACATTTACGAGTATTGCATTATGCTGCATAATTCTCATCGTCTCGAAAAAATAAAGGGCACTGTGCAAAGGTCGTTTACAATTTCAATCCTGCCATAATAAGGATGGTGCTCTATAAAAAAGCATTTTGTTATGTTAGTGCTGAAGTATGACATGATGGAAAATTGTTGGGGTAACAATCTTTGAAACGCACAACAATCAATCCGATAGTAATTTCTGAAGACGCAAACATGTTCCCTTTAATAAAAACATCGCTTGCAGCTTTATACTCGTTACTTTTTAACATCTTTATATGCTGCTTTTAGGTTATCAATCAAGCACCCACCATATTTGCGTTGGTTGTATGTGTAAACAGTTCTTCTGCCCGTCATCGGATAGATTGACGTTGAATACCACATCCATTCAAAACATACACCTCGCTCGTTATTTCTGAGCCATAAGAAGTGGCCATAACTACTATTGATAGTTTTATAATTGTGGTATTCAGTGTCATAAATTCCAGATATCGATTTGACAATTGTTCTTCCTAGTTAGTAATAAACCACAAGCCATTAAATAAAATTTATGGAGTACACTAGCTCGTATACAATACACCGACTATTTTTTTAAGCCCAATATGGCAAAAGTAGTACGCCATATGCAAATATCTCTTTGTTTTTAAGAATTTGTATGGATATCTTCGTGGTTTGTATCTGTGATAGCCTAGTTGCGCCGACTCATCAATCCGAAACAAAATGTAATATTCGGTAAGCACACTTCTGGTGATGTTTTATTTCAGCAACCCTCAGTATGTGTCTACCGAGGGATAATATAGAATAAGCAAAAAACATATTCATCCACAAAACAAGAGACATGATTCCTCATACGAGTTGCAACCTGTAAGTATTTGTATTCAACTGTGAGAAGGTTATTCTTGGCTTTGCCACTTGACTAAAAAAAATTATACTACTAACTAGATTTATTTCCGACACATGATGAGTAAACTGTTTGTATATTTAGACATACCTTTAAACAAGTACCTCCACTCTCTTATACACATATTTCCGATGAAGTGATGTCATATAATCAATTGACATAGACAGTTGTTATCTAATGAAGATAGTCTTATTGGCATATTGGCTGTAGTCATTAGAAAAGGCTCAGTGAATCATAACATCACTAAGATACGTATTTGAAATAAAAAAAGTTTAATAAAACAATTAATAATCATCCGGAACTTAGGTACTCGTACCTTGATAAGTTATATTGATCGAAGACACTGAGTCTAATAGATATTATCATCTTTGTTAGGCATTGTAAAATATTAAAAAAACTCACTAAGCAGGTACAGTAGTATTAAACACATTGGAATAGCAACCAAAGGTAATTTCTATAAAGCTTATACAATAATCAGAGAATTAAATAGTGTCAAAAATTATCTTCAAATTGACTGTTTGTACAACAAAATGTATATTAAGAACTAGGTATCTTCCTATAAGGTTGCAGTGCTTGCATTGGTTGTAGCATGTATGTAATTACATGATTAACAGAAGCTTCATTTTAAGAAGCATCTAAAATAATTTAAGAAAACTGGCATAATTTAAAGCTATTTATTTTGGCTTTTTTAAGCTTGTGCATTTCGTTTCTTGTAAACCAACAGCTGCTTGAGTTACGAACCTTTCATTCGCTTTTGTCATTGATTTAAGCTTTTAGACTGTAACACGAAGTTTCAACACTCCGGTTCAAATCGGTATTTGATTCGTTAGCGTGACTGCCCCAGAGCATGTCACCAGAGCCCAAAATTTTCTCTTATTTTTTCCTTTTTATCTTATTTTTCTCCCTCTTCTATTTTATTCATTTAAACATATCGAAAATTCCTATATTTTCAATATCCTTTAAAGAAAGAAATCGACAAGAAAACTTATAAAGAATAACCAATAATAAAAAGCTTTTTTGTTACAAAAACTTTTTACGTATTTTTTAATCTCTTCTTAAACCCTTGACCCTCCCCCTTTTCATATTTCTGTTTGTTTAAGGCGTTTTAACAAAGTAAGTTTACCTTTAACAAGAAAAAGAAAGAAATACTAAAAACCTTTCTTTTTCTAATAGCGAAACGCCTACAAGGAAATAGAGTAACAGCACTGGACAAGCACACAGTAATCCTTCTTTACGCTTCAAGCACCATCTTTTCCAAGGCCACCAAAGAAAAGAATATAATACCTTCGAGTAGTATCAATAATAGTAATAATAGTAGCAGTTTCAGTATATTAAGTCCATGATTATCGCAAACCCCGCCAAAAAGGAAATATCAATTCCTCTACAACCCATGACTTCTGCAGTCTCTTCCAACTTATATCCTGTAGAGGAAACTGCAGCCGTAGATATTGTCACAGTGAATAGCCGCAATAAAGGTATGTGGATAAAGAGTTTGTGTTAAACTATTGTACTCACTTTTTTTTTGTAGGCACAAATGATTTCATTGTGCAAGTGTTTGGTCAAACAAGCTTACTTGATGTTCAAGTGAAAGAGATTCTATCAATCTCTACATCCCACTCTGTTGACAAGTCATTAAGGAATCTTTCTTGTGAAGCATTTATACACAATGACACAGTTTTTATTTCTTCTCCCTTTGTGGGAGCTAATGCCGTCTTATTAAACTGGGCTGACGGTGAATTTCAATCTTGGTAAGGAAATGATTAGAAAAAAAGTAAATATTTACATCACTAACTTACTAAATAGTATCACTCACTTGATTGAACTCGCGGAAGAAAAAACTGGTTGCAGTGCTCTCATTATATCTATTGACAGACGTAATTACAAGGACTCTATCAGTACTATTCTTCGTGCATTCATGTACCTTGGCTTCGAAATGGTCGACCCCTCAATTTATGGTCAAGAACCTGGTTATGTTTTTGTTGGTTACGAGCTCTAATCTAAAATTAATAAACTTTGCTTTTGTCTTACATTATTGATGTCATTGTTATTAAGCTTTTTTAACCCCATCCTGGATTCATGCCAATATTTTTTTCTAGAAAACCTGACTAATGCTATTCGGGTAAAAAAAAAGAAAAAAACATCTAATCGATGGCAAACCCCTACCTTCACGCATGAATAAAGAAACTGATATGTTATGTTTCATTGATTGACTCAGTTTTACTCTTTCTACCGAAGCTTTGATTTTTGTATAAAAGAAGCGTAAAAATGTGGCGAAGAAATGCTTAAATAATTCTATTACATCTCAAATTAATCATGAAAACCGTTCTTATTGTTACACTCCTTATTGCTTCTTTCTGTGCTATGGTTACTGCACTGTCTATTCCTTTCAAGGACATGAGTGATTTCCAAATCTCACAGCTATTGATAACAAATCAAACGGTTGCTGAAAACGAAGGCGGTATGTACCTTAAATTATTTGATATTAAAATCTTGTGCTAATTTTAGTTCCTTTACTACAGATATTGCTTACCCACACAATTACGATACCTGGTACGTCGGAGAGCATGTTAATGTCACCTTTAAGGCGGAGGAGCCTGATGAGACTGTAAATATATTCTTCTACCAAAAATCCGACTCATTGGCAGGTGGTCCCATTACTCAAAAGGTATTTGATTTTATCGTCCCACCATCTGCGGTCAGCGGTCCAAATGAAACATCACTCCTGCTGGCTGTCAGACGTGAGAACCACTACTTACAAACCGTGGACGCTGTCATGCTCCATGTTCTCTCTGCTAAATAATTATCCCCCGTTATTCCTGCACTTCTGTATAAATGTAAAAAGAATAAAGTCTATAATCTTTCCTGTGTAACAAAAACAATGTCTATAAATAACAAATGCGGGTCAAGTTTTTTTCCAACTCAGATAGAATCCCTCAAAGAGCTTACGAGATCTAACAGAACATAACCAATTGTTGAAATCGTAATCAACATGGATAGATATATCCGGTGCTGTGCGGATACCTTGGAAACTAAGTTTGTTGGTATTATCTTTAACGATGCCGAAATGCTCGATTAACATGTGTGGACCGAATATTTCCTACAGTATGTAGAGCATGTGCACGTCTCCCTCTATTTTTGTCATACGATCCTGAAGGTTAAATAACAGATTGTCATTCACACAATCTCTGTGATGTACTTAATATACTCAAAATAATTATACTGCATTAGACAATAGAAGGCTGTTTTTGATTCATGACAAAAGATAATGATAAATTATTTATTTTACTTCATTGGGTTTACGGAAAGTCTCCGAAAATTTTATACACATGGGAAAAGTGTAATCCTTGTTAGGGAGGCACACGCTTGTTATTACAAAATCCTGATAGTTATAGTTGTGCATCGCTCTTCATTGGTTTAAACTCATGAAGCCGTATTACGCAAGTAATCCAGAGATATAAATAGAACCCACGCTATCATAAGTGCAGAATGTCAAAAAGTCCCCATCCTCTGACTTAGTCCTCCAGCTTTGAGAGAAACAGGCTTTACGTTTTATGCCAAGTATCTAAGCAATTAAAAACATAATGCGAATTCATATAAGGGGCCAAAATATCTATATTAGACATATGGCAAAAGTCTAAATAATCAATCGAGCACAGGCATAGGTACTTTACAAACATGTCATACTAAGTGGAAATTTCAATTTTCTGGCTTATAGAAAATAAAGGGTCTTACAAAAAAATGATTTCCGATTCTGTAAGATTTGATACACGCCATCACATTAAGGTGTGTTAACGTTGTATTAAAACAAGCGGATGGATGACATCTTATCGCTCTCTTATTAGTAATGCGGGAGGGCGGGAAAAACATTTTTTTTAAAAAAAAAAAAAAAAAAGTAACCAAGGGCTTCCGCGAAACAGATGGTAACAGGATCAATACAACTGGGTTTAGTACCAACCAATGATTCAAGCTAATGTGATCGTTTTGCATCATCTTATTGGACCTGGATCACCCATAAATTTCAACTTTATTTATTAACCAATGGTATCGCTAGATTAAAGCGAGTGTCTTATTTTTGACTATCTGATAAGAATGACATTTCACAAAAAAACCTTGTTGCTCTACTAAAGTGAGAAAAAACCAAGAAAAATGAGCTTTTTGGGCATGTGGATCAAAAGCATTTATGATCTATCACCCCTTTCTTCCCTTGAATTAGCTCTTATAATTGGAGCGCAAACGAAAGACAATGTGAAGAGGGGTTACTATTATAAATAGACAACAGTTTTCTTACACATTTTGTATAATAGCATAGATAAAATGTTGTCAATTCATTTTATTCACATTCTTTATTCCATTAACCCCTAGAAAAGAAAAAAAATTACTCCCCTTTTTTATTGACCTCGTTTGATAATTTTGGGCCTGATATTACACGCGCTAATTAATGAGCAAATATTTATTTTATCTTTTGATTTTTTAAAATCTTCTTGTTTGTTTCTTTATATATAATTTTTTTATTATTGCTTTGATTTACAAAATGCATAATAGTAATGCAGTCAGTTACCCTGGCGTTCAATTATCCTGGCGAAGAGTAATATCAATCGCACAAAATACGCCAGATCCTGCAGCTATCGACGATAAATTAGAGGATGAAATGTATTCAAGCCCAACCTCAAGAATTCAATGTATGGGAAGAGCATTACAGAATATGTATACAATTACTAGCCAAGGTAAATGGAGGTTTATTAATACATATACATTAACATACAAAAAACGTGTCTTATTGACATTTATTATTATTATGTAGACGAAGGGTATATTGCATTCATTTTGACAATGGTGCAAGAGTTGCAGTATGATTGTCCTGTATCAATGACGTTTGTGAAGCACATTATTGATTTTTCAGAAATACCATCCAAGGAAACCATTCGAAATACATCAATTGCACTTTTGAACAATGGGGTGGCAAATTGTGATAGCCAAAAGATTAACCAGAGTATCATGTGGTCTATGCTGGCTAGAAAATTTGCTGGAAATCTGGCTGAAGCCATGTGGCAAGAAGAAATTGCAACACTTTTGATTCGGTCGTTAATGGATAATAGCAGATCTGTGAAAATATTTGCTTTATTAGCACTAGAAAGTTTTGCATTAACAGGTAGATGAACGCTGTAGAAAGTGAACGATTTGATAGTCTTGCTCATTAACTATATTAGGTAGTATTAAAAAGAGAATTTTAAATCACCCATTATGTATCGTAACAACCCTGAACCAAAACTTGCAAGAGTGCTATTCTCGTCTATCGGAGTCACCCGCTGTGGCATCCTCACCGAACTTAACTCTCGTCTCAGGCCTAAGAAGAAAATACAGTGGCAAAAGGTTCTACCATGGCCTGATCAAAAGACTAAGAATTAAAAAAACCAAAAAAACGAACGTGGTTGATCCGACAACAACAACAATGGCATGCAAAATAGAACCGATTGATTGGTCCGGACTAATGCAGTCTCAACATTGTTTTCAATGGTCGTTGAATCATGTATTTAATACGCCTTGTTTATCACCCATATTATTGCCAAAAGTTTATTTAAACCCGAGGGACTGTACAAGCCATTGCAAATTGAGTGAAAATTGTCTGGAGATCCGTAATGATACATTTTATTTGGAATCTGCTCGTGCCACTGCTTCTGTGGACTCTGGAGTGTGGTATTACGAGGTATTGCTACTCACAAACGGCGTAATGCAGATTGGCTGGGGCACAAAAAAATGTTTGTTTTTACAAGAAGAAGGATGCGGTGTGGGAGATGATCCTGTAAGTATAAGCCCCTTTTTGAATAACAAAATAATACTAATGTGTCTTTTCCAAGAATGGATTTGCGTTTGATACGTACCGATCCGCAGTTTGGGCAGCCTCAGAAGCTATATATCCTCGCAGTCAAAGAAACTCAGGGCAATGTAAGATAGGCGATGTTTTGGGTTCTTTACTAGATATGGACAAAGGCTTGTGCACGTTTTTCATTAATGGTCAGGATCTTGGATTAACTATCCAATTCGGGGTAAATTCGAAAAGGCAAACTTTAGGATTATTTCCTATTATAAGCCTCACAAGTCACCAGCATGTCGTTATCAATTTTGGTGAGAGATCATGGTTATACCCACCAAACACGCGTCATCAACCCATGTGTAACAGTAGTAATCAAATTATGGATTATGCTAAACAGGAGCAAGAAGAAGAACATGATTGGGACGGCCCCTTGTGCACCCTATGCTTTTCTGAACCTAAAGACGTTATCCTATTTCCATGTCATCATGATGGATTTGGGAGAAAATGTGCTAAGATTTTGCAGCAATGGTAATTTATCATTTTTTCTCTCAGGTGTATAATATATTTTGCTAACTAAAAAACAATTAATTACAGCCCATTTTGCCGCACAAAAATCACAGAAATCACTACTAATAATATTAGACCTCAAAAAAATGTATTATAACATAATAAAAATGGACAGATACTAAATACAAAGTGTAATGTCGATTCTCTTTTCTAACAAGCCAGTCTAAAGCATAATGTCTACAATTTTTGAAGATGCAGCATGCATGAATTTTTGCGTGTAGGACATTGAAATCTAGCACCGTGCCGATTCAGGAGTACACGTTATGAAGAAGAAATCTTTTGGTTACCAGTGTGGTCTATCTATAATAGAATCTTAATTATTCATCTGCTTATGTTTAAGCTTTAACTGCGATATTTTTTGATAATTAAATTTTTTAATTTGTTACAAAAGGCTCTAAATAGCACTACATGTTTTAAAATGAACCATCAAAAGAATTACGAAGATATGCCACTTGATAAAATGGTGTTACAAAATGAAAAATTACTATATAAAGCTGCTTCTTAGACTCAATCAGGCAAGTTATGAGAGATTTATGTTCAAAAGCCCCAGAAGTTACAAGTATCTATAAATTTGCATTTTTGATGATCTGTATTTTTCGTTTTATGGTAGCTATTCACTAACTTTTTTTTAACCCTTTATTGGAAGCATGTCTTGTAAAATGAGAAACAGGCACATTTCGAATGGTCTTTTTTAATTAATGACTTGGACATTTATTCTGTTTATTATTGGTCAAATCTTATTATAGCCGGGATGATGTCGATCCCACATATGGGTATTTTCGTGCTTGACTATCATAACTATTTTTACTTTACCCAATTTGTAATGTGGGGAAAATGACAGCGGCAAATTATTATATCCCTTTAAGTTTTTTTACAAACACTACAATAATAGCGAGTGTTTGACATATCTGATATCATTTAAGGATAGATTACACCTCTGTGTAATACAGGGTTAGGTAACTTCATCTCGTGGATTTATCAATGAAGGCCTCGGAACCACTTTACAAGAGAGCTTCTTTGCACAAGCTGCATAGTTATAGTTAGGATTAGATGTATTTGGGATAGGGGATAGTATTTATTTACTTTCGCGGAACAGAAAGTTTATTTTACGCTGGAAGCGACTAGCTGATATTATGGTCATTCATATTGTGTGCAACTTTTAAATGGCCATGAAACGTTTTTTTATTGAAGAAAAGCTTTGGTATATAGAAAAATAAAAATTGGGTCATCTTTATCAGTTAATTTTATTTTAAGCTTATATGTAGCCTCTTCCAATAATTATATTGTGCATAACGCCGCTGTTGAACGATAGAAATCCTAACTTACAAACTTTCCTTCGCAAGCAGTATAGTTATATTCTGAACTGTCTTTGTCTGATAATCTATGTGAATGTTCTATCAGAGGATAGAGACTGATATATTGACGTTGATTATGTGACAGATCGGACATGTCGATAAAATATGTATTTGTACAAGCACGGCAATTATTGTCTGGATTATTTGGATCAGGCATAGTTTTGGGAAAGTTTGCAATCAAAACACAATGTTTACGAAGTTGTGTCTGCATGTCCTGCAATAAGAAGTTAGTCTTTTGTGTTCGGCAGTAGATTAAAGTAGTACAGGGTACTACTTTCTTTTCAGGTCGCTTTAGATGGATATGTGGATTATCAAAAGTTAACCTTCTTTGCTTTCTATCTTTTCCATCACATTGCTCTTCTTAAAATTAAATACTTCTTTGAAAATTAGTCTATGGTATTGAGATCTCCTGTAATACTTCGGTTGTAAAAAGTGGTTGATAAAATTTCTTCATTCGCAACAATACAAAAAACTCCTTCACGTAAAAGGGTGTTAGTATATTTCATTTGTACCGTTGCACAAAGTGCTTGTGAAATGTTTTATGGCGAATGAAGGCTAAGAAAAAGCCTAAAAATATGTATATTTCGATGTATAAAATAATTGTTTTTTCTTTAAAAAAAACAAGAGTTCTCTGTCGCTGTTTTATCTTTAATTTATTCCTATCGTATTAAACGATAATGCCTTCATCCTTATACAATTTGATAATTGTAGTATTATGTATAAAGCAAAAACTGTCTACGATGCCAGATTGATACGAAGACCGATGCTTATGTTGGTGTGACATAATTAATTTCACTAATCATGAAAACAAACAAACAACGTCTGGGAATAGTTTGAAATAAACTTTTTGTAACGAGCCTCACAAAATCTATGTTTTGCGATTCCAGTTTTATTATATTTAGCAATTTAAAGAGCAAAGCAAACAAGCCTTAGTAGATGGGCCTGTACGTGTACCACAGATGGAAGAATTTAGAGACTTTAGACCAACAAAAAACTTTAGTTGAGCATTATACATTTGTTTGTTTATTTATTGATGAATTTTTATTTTGTAATTCGAAATTGGCCAAGAAGTACAAGAACCGTGAGAAACAATTGAATAAATCAATGAAGGGAATTGTTGTTTCATAGTTTCTCAACTCTCCCTCGAAGCGCTTCACCACCAAACAATTCCGTCAAGCCTGCTCCCCTCAGCTCACCCATCAACACGCTCTACCGCCACCATATTCGCCAGAACAACATTTTCCTTGGTCTCAATTCTGGCTTTTACCACTACCTCACTCAGTTCGAAATATCTGGTATCGACTAATCCACAAGAAAATCCCGCATCATTCCATTCTCCACAGATTTATGCCGGAGCACTTCTCCACGCCCGCGTGTCCCATCTGTTCACATCCTGAAGAAACACTCTCGCACTTCCTCTTCACATGCCCATCGAAACTACAAGTATGGCAACACATGTGGGATACATATATTGGTCCCTCCACAACCACATTCTCACTGGATCAAGTCAAATATATCCTTCACACCCTGCAAATCCCTGATCATCTAAGTACAACAGCAATACCCTCCCCACTAATGGCTTTTGCTGCTACTCTTGAAGCTATCTGGTCGTCGCACTGGGCCTTCGTGTTTAACAACGTTCCATTCACCGCCACCGCCACCATCTCTTTATTCACAAGTAATCTCCTTCGCATGCGCCAAGAATCCTTCATCAAAAAAGGTATTCAACATGCCCCTCTTCCTTGTCTAGCAACAAACTAAGACCGCTCGGGCTTCGATTGTTGTTCTCATTTGTATATTAAAAAAAAAAAAAAAAAAAAAGAAGCTACGGCTCACAGATAACACAAAAAAAAAAAACCCAAAAACAAGATTGTGACTACCTCTTTAATAAACTCGAGACAACGTCTCCATATAAACAAAAAAAGTTTCATAGTTTCATTTTATGTACTTTTCGAAGATGAGAACGGTATCCAGCGTTGGTAGAATAATCCCTTTCGCAAGCGCTACAATGATGATTGGGATCATGGGGATCTGGCATTTTGTAAGGATGACGAATACGCCTGCGGTTACGAGGAGCAGATAAGGTCATCTTATGAATTTTCCTAAGATGACTGCGGAACCCTGTGCTACAAGAAAATTTCTTTTCGCAAGCTATACATTCCAAATTAGGATCAAATTCGTCAGGCTTTAATTCTGGGTGCGGAATGACATCGTGAGTCTTTCTGGGGATTGTAAATTTCATTTTGTGATTTGTTCGCAAGTGACGGTGGAAATTGTCGAGAGAAGACAAGTTTCTTTTGCATAAACTGCAATAAAAGTCTGGATGGTGTATATCTGGTAGAGGTTCTGTCATGGGTGGGGGTAAATACGTATTGTTGTAAATTGTCATATTATGTACGACTTTTAAATGACTGTTGAAAGTTCTCTTATCCGGTGAATTTTTTTGACAAAGGCAGCAATAAAAATTTGGGTCATCTTCATCTGGTTTGACATTTGTTAGATCCTCTACTTTAACAGTATGGTATAAAACCCTTGGTTTATTTCCTTGACAGGCATGTTCATCTTGAGGCGAATTTTGGCTGATGTCTCTGCGACAAGAAGGGCCCGGGGCCTGTGTCTCTTGTTGTGCTGGAGAGTGTTGACGTATTTTGTGAACCCTGCCAACATGCTTTCTATACAAGGCCCTGCTAGCGTAATATTTTTCACAAGCAATGCAGTAGAAATTTGGATCGTCTCTGTTTGGTAAAGTATTGTTTTTTTGTTGCGACGGATTAAGGGGTTGAAGAACCATTTTATGACACTTGGATAGGTGAGTACGATACTTGGGGCGAGATTCATAATTCTTCTCACAAAGACAGCAGTAGAAGTTTGGATCATCCGGATCAGGTTTTACAGTTGAGTCTTCTGTAATCACCAAAGCCTTTCGGGGTTTTAGGTTTTGAAGTTCCATATTATGCATTGTTGCCAAGTGGGCTCGGTATCCCCTTTTCTCGCGATATTGCCTCTTACATACAATACAATAATTATTGGGATCATTTTCATCCGGTTTTACATGTGCATTTATAACGAGCAAAGCCCTTCCTCTTGGTTTCAAAATCATGCCATGAATCTTTCTCAAATGGTTTCGATAACTCCTTAAGCTTTCAAGAGTTTTGTTGCATTGACGGCAGTAACCATTAGGATCGTCTTCATCAGGTAATATTCCATCTCTCTTATTAGTTCTCTGACCGCCTTTGAGAGCCAAGTTGTGTATTGCTTCAAGATGAGACCTATAACCCCATTTATCACAAAAGGTTTTTTCACAAGCTGCGCAATAGCAATTTGGATCATTTTCGTCCGGAGTTATATGAGGGTGTTTGACATTGAACGGGTTCAAAGGTTTAAGATCCATTTTATGACAAGTTCGAAGATGTCTGCGGTAGTTGTACTTGTCAGAATAATTTTTTTGGCACACACAACAGTTATAATCTGGGTCCTCCGGGTCAGGTAAAATGTTGGGAAACTTGGCAAGGAGAGATAGCTGGAGGACTTTGGGATTTGGCGGAAGATTCATTTTATGGTGTTTGATACAATGCTCACGAAATGTGCGCTTTACGCTATGTTGTTTATCACACACTCTGCAGTAAAAATTCGGATCTTCGGGATCGGGTAAAAATTCAGAAACATCAATTGGACTGCTTGCTATAGATTCTTCTATAAATGGAAAGTACGTTTTAATAATAAATAATTATTAGGGGCTGCTTCTTATATTTTACCTTGACTTGACATTATAATATCTTCCTGTTTTATTTGAACAGAGTAAGTTTCTTGTTCATCTGTCGCCATTTCAACGTCTTCAATATTGGGGTTTATTCTTGTAGAGACATTTTGTGCAACAGTCTCTTCCGGATTCACTCCTTGTAAAGCTATTTCAATTGAGGGTTCTTCCGGTTCTGTTTTAATTTTTGGGAGAACAGAATTTTTGAAGGATAAAGTAGGTTGAATCCAGTTTTTGACGCGTTTTACAATAGTTTTGGTAGTTAAAACAGCACCAGAACTACAGGGTGTTGAGCCGTTCGTCTTTACTTGCGATTTTGTTATCTTCATTAAAAATAATAAAGAAAGAACGTTAAGGGGTGAAAAAGAACAAGGTTTTAAATGGCAGACCGTAGACTATTTATGGCGTTTTATGTGGCGGTCATCTCATGCAGATCACTGATCAAATAGTGACTGGCCAATTATTTTTAGTTCAAGGGCATTAATAGAGCTTAGAAATCGCCAGTCTCTATATCTACGATCGAGAAGGCATAATTCTCAACAATGAGATCTTATTATTATCAATTTTTTATTGACCTAAAATCTGATTTTGCTCATTTCCGTTAGGAACGCTCATTGTTTTTATTATGTTAAGTCTACAAAGAATACGTGTATCACCTGAATGACGAAATGATGCAACCTAAAAGAAAAGGGAAAAAATACAAAATTTTGTATGCATTTTTCTTTCACTGATATATAATATGGCCGACATAGTTCCTATTGAAGCACCGAACCTTGATGAAAAGTTACGAATATTAAAACCTTTACCAGTGCCCAAAATCCCTTCAAGTCTTGATGATTCTTCACGATTGTATGTTTTGAAACTATTAAGTCATTGGTTAAATGACCTGGACATTCCACTCTACCCTTGGTGCGAAGTCTTACTTCAAATTTGCTGTACCTTGTACGAGAAAGCTACAGCCATCACTTCAACAAAAGAAAGGAATGCAATATGCTTGCAGACATTTACAACTAATTCACCTATGGAATCAAACTTTTTGCCCAACGTTTATCACGGTAAAAACGTTTCTACTGGTAAGTTTTTAATCAGGTTATTTGGGTTCTTTCAACTAACGTAGTTTTAAAGTCGAATTTTCACTTGAATTTCCAATTGGAGGGACTATACGTATATATGGATCGAACAATGAAACAACAGAATTAAAGTTATTTGAGTTAGTTCAAATGCTTGTCTATTTAACGCATAGCCTCTATTTAGAAAGTTATGTAATGCAGGATAGTCATGTGAAATTGATCACTACTCCTTCAATTATACAAGAAAAGGCTGCAATTAAGCATGTGTCAGTGGATGACAGTAGCCATGGTGTTACTAAGAGATCATCGGGATTATTTAGCTGGTTCAGAAAGTTAACACCTCATCATCCATCAGCATTACTTGACGAAAAAAATACCAGCGTACTTAAACGTGGACTGTCCCTTACACAAATCAACAGACGAAATCAGTTGCCACCGGTTACACCTATACGTGAATTTGAAAAGGTTATTAAACAGGACGACCCTCATCGATTCTCAAAATTAAAACAAAGAATCCAACATGCATGTATATCGACCTCACCTGACTGTCATTTCCCTTACCCAGCACTTTTAAATAGACTACAAATCGAAGAAGACCTGATTCAGGAACAAAAGAAAATGATTTTAAATGATAGTAAACCCCAAACAAGGCCTAGCTCACAAAGACGTAGATCATCACTTATGTCTACGTTTTCTTCCCCAAAAAGAAATAGTTTTATTGTTACAGACCTTCAACTGCCCCAATCATCCACCGCCTATTCATCAATCCGTGCACCTGGATTATTAGCTGAAAGTAGAAAAGGGTTAGACCATTTAATGCTTGACACAACATCACTCTACAGTTTCAAGCATCACCAAAGTATTACTTTAGGGTACTCAGTATACCCAGTGGGCTGTCCTGATCGACCATGTTTGGGCCCAATCATGAGCAAAATTGATTATTTTCGGTATCATGCACCAGATGATACAACGGGCATTTTTCCGAATATTGACCAAACTTTAGGACAAATGATACGTCACTGGGCCGAATCAAGTCAATCCTCTTGTCAAGCTCACATGGACCAACAAACACAATTTATTCCAGGCATAAAGATTGAGACACCATTGCCAATAAATAGACCTGACCTAGAGACACCGAAAAATTCTGAATCATCTTTAACAACATTGGGAACTCTTCCGAAGCGTCAATGCGGCAAATTTAATGGATGTAACCAAACACTCGTCAATCATGTACACAGTTTTTCGCATGGTATCGGAAAGATCAATGTATATCTCAGCGTGAGTTCCAATACGGCTATGCATGATACTAAAATTACCAGTTGGATTTCGTGTGTTATATGTGATATGTCTACAATACCTACTATTCAGAATGAGAATACTGATGCATATTCCTTTGCAAAATATTTGGAATTGGTCTTTTATTGCTCAAAGTTTTCAACGATCGAGGGATTATGTAAGCATGTGAAAGACAAAAACGCCATCAATCGTTGCTTTCACTTTAATGGGGTGACATTCAAGATCAATTACGAGGATACAACCTATTATGAATTGCGCATACCTCGTATACAGATGGCAACAGAAGATTCTGCGATGGATTCATATCTGGCGCCAAGAATTGATTTATTGACACTTAAGGATTGGAAATCGAAAAGCGCCATTCAAGACGTCGATTTATTCTTTCAATCAGTGAGAACGCATTTAAATTTACTCAGTCAATATACAGAAGCCGAAGGACGGAGAAAGATCCGTGGATTGATTAATGATGTAACAGGCGCCAAGAAATGCCAGGCTGAATTAAACTGTTTGGATGGGGAGATTAAGGCGCTGGGTAAAAGACTGGATTCAGATCACCATGGGTTACTAGAAATATTAAAGGATACGAATGTCAATGAATTAAACGATTTTAGACGGCACTTTGCTATACAATCCGAATCAATTATACAATATTTAACAGAGTGGCAACACGCCAAATGTAACGAAGTAACAGACACAATTGGATGGGATGCCCCAGACTACATAAGGTTACTATTTATTCGTACGTATAATTTATAGATCAATGTGGTTAATTTATTTGTTTAGCACAAAAACAGTTCATTGTTTTCCAGGATCATCTGTGCTAGTTCGCGAAAATGAACCTACGTCCATTATTGCTTACACATTGAGGTAAAGTCTTATAAATATATATGTATGGGAAATAAGAATCTTATTGTAAAGCTCATATGTAGTTCAAATGAATATGTTCAAGAAATTTTGCATGACCATGATAACAGCTACAATGAAAAACTAGATAATAAAAACGTATCCATGTTTAGCTCATCTTCAGCCGAAAGTAGCGCAAACGAAAAACACGAGTCTGTATCACATAACGACAAAAAACTAATTGACGGCTATTATTCTATGATTGAGCGCAAATACATTTCTCCGTCTACAGGAGCAAGTACAGAAACAGCCTCCTTCCGTACAATGGTGACCGAGGTAGTCAAATCGAGCGTTGCCGAAGCGCATATTAGCAACAGCAAGCGTCTAGAAGAATTGAAGGCGAGGTGGTTTCCTTGGTCTAATCCCCAACAAGGTGATTTGAAAAGGCAGAACTTGACCGAGCGTACTTTTAAACCGTTATTTGCTTTACAACAGAAAGAAGAAACAAAAGAAGTTAAGGTCGCATCCTACTTTTACGAGAAAAATAATTCACAGATTGATATTAGTCCTCACATCAAACACAGTAAGTACTCCGGCCTAGCAGTTAATGAATTGTATTAATACCAATTTATTGTCAGAATTCGTTCATGATGGCGTAGAATTTACGTGCATTGTATATTACGCAAGGGAGTTCGAAATGTTGCGAAAACGGTGTGACATTAACCAATTAATTATACAATCACTTTGCCGTTGTCAATCATGGACAGCAAGCGGTGGCAAAAGCAAAAGTCACTTCTACAAAACACAAGGTAATGAAAGTTTTTAATACGAGATTATGAAAGAGACTAATTACTATGACGAGAAAAGATGATAGGCTCGTAATTAAAGAAATGGTAAATGCTTGGAATGTCGCAGAAAAGGATGCTTTTTTGAAGTTTGCACCAAAATACTTCGATCATATGAAAATGTCGGCTAATGTAGGTTTTTCTATTTATATTATATATTTAATTGTGTATCATACTTACCTTACTGTAGGATCCTTCTGTGCTAGCAAAAATCTTTGGTTTCTTTACAATTAGAATGAAAAATACATTAGACAAAAAAACTCCAGTATTTAATCTTGATGTTATGGTGATGGAGCATCTATTTTATAACCAAAATATTGTTCATGTGAGGATACAGTACGTATATTGATCGAACCTTTATTTACTCTTTCTTATTGCAGCGATTTGATTTTAAGGGAATACAAGATCGACATGTGGAGGAATTCCGCAAACAGCAACAGGATACAACATTGTGGGACGGTGACTGGATTCAAGGTAGTACAGTGTTAAGGAAAAACTAGAATAAAAAAATATTCACAAATAATAGATTACCGGACAAAATTATCAGTACATGAACAGTCAAAAGCCATATTAGAATTAGCAGTGGAGAAAGATACGGAATTTTTATCTAAGAGCAATATCATGGACTATTCCTTATTAGTTGGTATTGATAAAGATAAACACGAAATGACAGTCGGAATAGTTGGTAATATGTTGAACAAACAAAAAAATGACATGATCAGTTTATTAACTGCCACATAACTACAAAGATTTTATTGGGACATACACTTGGTACAAGAAATTAGAATCCAAAAGTAAATCCACTTTACAGTTTCGTAAAGAAGTAACTGTTGTGCCTCCCGAACAATACAAGCTTAGATTCTGTAGAGAAGTGTCTGATTATTTTGTGCCAGTACCAGGTAATTCATGTTTTTTATGACATGACAAGAAACTAATTGCCGCTTGCACATTCGAACTTTTCAGGAAAATTTGATTTGGTTGTACCCTCCAAAATTATGCCTAGTCTATTAATATAATTAGACTGAAGGGGTATCAACCTTTGCCACATTATACTGGATTTTTGTCAAGGTTTCTTTAATAAGCTTTTTATTGCTACTAGCTCAAACATCCAAAATAGCTCTGAAATTAGTCTACCTTTCTTATTTTGCCCTAACTAAACGAAAAAAGAGCTAGATAAATAAATCGACCTGCTTTCGAGCTATGAATAATAAAATCATAAATAAGACATCACAGTGAATAAAGGGTTGGAAGTATATTGTTTTTGACGTATTAAAAGATATCTTGCTTTTTATTTTAATGAATATGAATGTTACGGAACGCAAGCTTTATTTGTTTAGTTACTTTTTTTCATATAAATACCTGAGGAATTGAGCGCGAGTAAGGATTCTTTATCTGTTTCCTTACTATAATTGTGCTCGATTTCTGCAGCCACGATAAGTCTTACATTTCAATTAATTGATCATTGAGGAAATAGTTTCATTTCCTCGCAACAACGAATGCATTTTTTTTACCATTGTGAACTGATTTTATTCTCTTTTAGCTAAAACGGATGTGGAAAGGTATATAAAGGATCACAAGACTTGATTCCTTTGTTGCTTTTTTAAAAGGGTGTTATCCAATAATCTGTCGACAGATTTTTTTTGTTTAAATACGCCCTCAATTTTACTAGCTACATTAAAATGGTAGAGGTGAGGCAGGAATATAAGCCTTTACGCATTCTTTCCAGGCAACGCTCTCTTTTGAACGATAGTCGTGTAATTTCTTAATCAACAATAATTCATGTATGTCAGACAGTACTTCCCTAGGTGTAATAAATACTTTCTTTAAATTAAAAATAATCGTTCTGTTATCGGTACTTGGTCAGTAAGAGTAATCTTTCAAGATTTAAGTGCAGGACATTCAATTACTGAAAACCTTGAATCAGAGAGTTTTAACCCTCTAATTCTTAAAGCAACTATTTTCAATGATTTATTATTATAATCATACAAGACATAGACTTAATAAAATTTTTTGACTAAACATGATATATTATTTTCCCATAGCTTAAAAAAAAAACAAACAAAAAATTAGAATCCACCTTTAAAACAAAGATTTGTTCAACTTAATGTAATGAATCTCCGTTAGTTTCCTTTAATAACCTCAAACAATGGCCTTCAACGAAAACCAGGAAGCAAAAATTTGGTCAACATACAAGAACGTTGTCTTTTTGAAGTTTGTTCTACCAAACACCTGTATTTTTCATTTCATTTGAAAAGACAAAAGAATATTCGTACCACGATTATTTTAACAAATACAACGGTATCCTTGAATAACTAATTTTACTGCACACCGCTCTTCTGGTGTGTGAGTTCTATACAAATGTTTAAAAATTTAACGGACGGAATTTAAGTCATGCTAATTGATTCAAATTTCCTTCTTTTTTGTTGCAGCGTTTTGCTTTTAGGGAGATACAAGATCGACATGTGGAGGAATTCCACAAACAGCAACAATATACAACATTGTGGGACGGAGACTGGATTCAAGGTGACACAGTTTCAAGGGAAAACAAGAAAAAAAATTTAAATGATAGAATGCCGGACAAAAATATCAGTACATAAACAGTCAAAAGCCTTATTAGAGTTAGCAAATGTAAGCGATTCAAGAATACTTGCGTAAGATTAACATTTTGGATTACCCATTATTAATTGGCATTGATAATGGTAAGCACGAAATGACAGTTGGAATCACTGGTAACATATTGAACACAAGAAAAAAAAAATGGCATGATTAGTTTCATTAACCGCAACTTGTAAAGACATGTTTATGGTATAAAAAAATTGAAATCAACTTAACAACTTTTTATAAAAGTCATTATTGTGTCTCCAGAACAAAACGAAAAATTATTATGTAGAAGAATGTCTAATTAATTGTACCAG
This sequence comes from Mucor mucedo, assembly GCF_025094135.1. Classification (NCBI taxonomy): domain Eukaryota; kingdom Fungi; phylum Mucoromycota; class Mucoromycetes; order Mucorales; family Mucoraceae; genus Mucor; species Mucor mucedo. The sequence goes on along the minus strand of NW_026252374.1, from coordinate 36,979 downwards.
AACCAAATAACTTTTATTTTTATGATATGATAAAAACATAATTGCTGTTTACACATTCGGATATTTCAGGCAAATTTGACTTGGTTGGACCCTCAAAAGATTGCCTAGTCTGTTGATAAAAACTAGACCGGACATTTAATTACACATTTGCCACGTTCTATTGATTTTATGTCAATGTTTCACTAATAAGTTCTTTGTTGTTGTTAAATCTAACTTCTACAATAGCCGGAATTAAGTATCATGTATTTAAACTTCGTGTCTTGCCTTTAATGTGCAAGCAGTAAATAAAGGGAAAAAAAAGCTAAAATCATGATTGGATAAGAGTTGCCAAATCAAATGACATCAAAGGACGAACTTTAAAAAAAAAAATTACGCTTGTGTACCTTGCAAAAAAAAAAAAAAAAAATTCCTTTCTTTTTCTTCTCTTCTTTTTATAATAAAAAAATTGTTTCTATGTTATGGCTACATCAGCCAAATTTCCAAAAATTATATGTAGAGTAAGAGCGCTTTACGCTTTCTCATCAACCGAGAAATCATCTTTATCTTTCGAAAAAGATGAATATATCGAAGTCCTATCACAACTTGATTCAGGTTGGTGGGATGGTTGGTGTAAAGGAAACCGAGGCTGGTTTCCCAGCAATTATGTTCAGATTATAGACATCAATCCTTCACTATCAAAAGAAATAAACATCAATAAAAGAAGTGGCCGAACTAGCCCGATCGCTCCAACACCTTATCCACCTAACCAACATGACGACGATAGTGAAGAAGAGGCTAGAACAATAAACTTGATAAGAAATATGAATAATGGGATATCTCCTTCCTTACCACGACCGCATTCCCTTACACTACCATTAGCTAAGCAACCAACAAATCTACCAAGAAGACAACAACAACAGCAGCAGCAACAGCCTATCCAACAGTACCATCATGATGATGACGACGAGGATGACAATGATGGAAATTTACCTGAAGGCTGGACACTTCAAGTAGCTGATGATGGCTTAACGAAATTTTATTTCAATCAACAAACAGGTGGTTTACGTTGGAACCATCCTGGCATTTCAGACTCAGAAGATGATTGTGATGATAGCAGCGCGGATGAAGAGTATGAACAAATTGATCATTTCGACGACTATGATTTCGGAAAATCCACCTCAACTTGTATCACTGATTACAGCCAGCTTCCAGTACCACCCCCAGTCAAAGAACGTACTGTCGATGTATGTTCCCCGTCTGCCTCTTTTTTTTTTATTATTATTATTATTGACATATTCTCTATTTATAGCTGATGGCACATTGGATAAAAAAGACTACACCTCAAGGAAAAGTTTACTATGGAAACTCAATTACCCATGAAACCACTTGGGACTACAACGAAATCGATCTCTCCACTGGGCATTTGGTAAAATTATTTACACGTAACAATGACCCTATTCAAGTTTAACTAACTCATATATTAGAAAAAATCAATTTCGAGTGCTGACACAAGCAAGTCTATCACACATCTTACCGACACATTAGACTCCGAATCGTGCGCCTCTTCTACGTCGTCATTGCCTGCTGCTGGGCAAGAAGACACAATGACTTGGAAGAGTATCGCAATTGAAATTGCACAGTCGGTCCAAAACCTTAATAAGGTAGTCGTACGAGGTGAAAGCGTATTGGTTTTTAGACAAAAAATAGCTGCTGTTGTTGATTCTGTTCGACTCATGTTATATTCATCAAGAAGCTTAGATAAAGATGCAGTGCATTTACAAGATATAGAAATCAAAGACCCTCATCGCAATGTACTATCCACTTTGGCTAAATTGATTTTATCCGCCAAAGTAGTTAATGATTCTACCTTGGATATAAATGGAAAAGTACAACGTGATGCAGCCGACGTTTTAAATAGTGTTCGGAAATTCGTGTTAATTTGTCAAACTAAAAATGTCAAAATCGAACCAGTCAACCCACGCTTACTGTTAAATACAACTAACGCCGTGACAGCTCTTATTACACCAGTAAATATAAGTGGCGGAGAAGATCTGGATGAGACTACATCGGTCGTTGCCAAAAGGAAAAGCAGCACAGCAACTAGCAATAGCGCTAGACCCAAATATCCATTAAATCAAGATTTAATCGTCAGTTTACAAACGCATGCAAAACAAATTGTTGGATCAACAGATGCACTATGCAAAGCATCTGCATATATATATACTTTAGAAGAAAAACAACATCAGAATGAAGCAAGCGAAGAACAATCTTATCTTTTAGACCAAAGAGCAAGAGCAAATGTAGTTCTCTTATTTCAAAACTTATCGACTCAAATAGGAAATTATTTAGCTATTTTGGGTGACATTGATACCAACCACATAGACTCAAGTCAAATTCAATCGCTACCTGAATTTCGAAGTAACAAGCAACGGCTTTATAATTCTGTAGGCTTACTCTTCAGTGCCGTTCAAACATTGACCGACACCCATAATGATTTAACAACAAGTATATCATCCATTGAGAAAATTGTGAATATGGTAGAAGACGCTATTGAAGATATATTTTCAAATATTGTGCAAATGGTTGGTGAAAGAAAAATCTGGCTTATGCGCAATGATGCGTCGATGCTTACGGCTGCCGATAACAGCCCTAGATCTCCGGTACATAGTTACTTTGAAGGTGATAAGAAGAGACCCCATAGAGGAAGCATCAATGATTCAGACAATAGCTCAACCGATGGAAATAATGCTGCTCCTATTTTAACTCGCATATACAATCGACAAGGCAGTCAGGGCTCGAATACACAACCACCACAAAGACCTATCGGTACCACAACTCCTTCTAATTTAACAAGACCTACCGCTGAAAGCCAGGCTCTTAAGCGTCAGTTTAGCTTTGGTCATGGCGTAGGCTCTCAAGATGAGAAGTCTCAATTTTGGTATCTCGGCTACGATTATGCTGAGGGTGATATCGTCTTTACTGTGGAGAAAAGTATCAAGGGTGGTACCTTAAGAGCTCTTGTTGAACGTTTGACACTTCATGACTTTATTGGTAACACATGTAGATTTAAAAATTTTGTGAAAAAGCTAACTGTCTTTCCATATTTTTTCCAGATATGAGTTTTATTGCAAATTTTTTGCTGACCTATAGATCATTCTGCACAACCGAAGAATTTGTAGAATTATTACAAGAACGGTATAATTTGGCACCACCTGAAGAACTCACCCCCGATGAATTAGAAATATGGACTGATAAAAAACAAAAACTTGTTAGACTTCGGTAAAAAAAAAAAAAAAAAGGGAACGACCATTCTTATTATGTATTTACTCATGCTTTGCTTATAGTGTTTTTAACGTCATGAAAAATTGGTTGGAAAACTACTATAATGATGAAGACGAATTTATTTTAAATAAGCTTCAATTCTTTGCCAATACCGTGATATGTGATTCATCTTCATTTTCTGCAGAGCAATTAAATCGGTTGATTCGCAAGCGTAGAGAATTAGATGCAAATGGTGGTGGTTTAAAGAGATTAATTCCCAACGCCATGTCTGGCCCTGTGCCTATCGTACCAAAGAACATGCAACATATTAGATTATTAGATACTGATCCCTTGGAACTTGCGCGACAATTAAGTATTATGGATTTCAAACTCTACAGCAGTATCCGGCCTATCGAATGTTTAGGAAAGGCTTGGTCTAAGGACTCTAGTGAGAATGCTGTCAATGTCAAACAATCCATCGATTATTGTAACCAACTTACTTCCTGGGTGACTGGAAGTATTTTGAATAACAAGGAAGCCAAGAAACGTGTGGTGGTTGTCAAACATTGGTCACAAGTTGCTAATGTAAGTTCACTTTATAGGCATTCTAGTAAAAAATGCTAACCTCTGTTTATAGCGCTGTCTTGAAATGAACAATTACAATACATGTATGGCTATTCTTTCTGCGTTTGATAATAGTGCTATTGGTAGATTGAAGAAAACGTGGGAATTAGTTAGCAGTCGTACAAGTCAATCACTTGCTCATATCCGAAAATTGATGGGATCCAACCGTAATTTTACAGAATATCGTGAAATGATTCATTCAGTGAATCCACCCTGTATCCCTTTTTTGGGTATCTACTTGCAAGATTTAACATTCATCGAAGATGGTAATCCAGATTTTATAAAGAAATCAAGCAACTTGATCAATTTTGCAAAACAACAAAAATCAGCTGAAGTGATTCGCGAGATTAAGCAATTTCAATCACCACCTTACATTTTCCATGTTGTACCTGAAATTCAAGACTTTATCAAATTCCAATTGGAGACAAGTAGAGATGTAGATTTCCTCTATGAAAGAAGTTTAGAATTAGAACCTAGAGTTCCAACCGATAACTCTGCATAACAGAACAGCGTATTGCGCTATCAATAGCAAACTCGGTTTTTACCCCCATACAAAAAAGGCGATCAATAATTAAAGTTCCATATAATAAATTTTCGTCTCTTTCTTCCTCCCATATCTGCTTTATCCTACTGTAATCAAAAAAATAAAAGAAAAAGTAAACTTTCTTCGTTTTGGATATAAAATCCAGTATGAAATTGAAGGCTCGCTCTGGATAAGTATAATATACACTGCTTATCAATTTACATATGTCGCTATATCAGTATATGATTCAATACTCGACAAAGTCTACACAATACACAATGCAGGCACTGATAACAGAGCAAATGTTCCATAATGATTTGAAGCGTATAGTAAGACTTCGGCAGCTACTTAACGCAAGTATAACAAGCATTCCTTCAGTAGCGTTAAAAGAGATACAAGAAAGATAGACAAACCAATCAACAATGTTGAGACCAATGCTCCTTCAACAAAAACAATATTATCCTAGCAGTTTATCATTTACATACAATACGTTATCACAAACATGTATTACTGTTTGATTTTTACTGTTAAAAAATGGCTGAGAAACCACAGCGACAAGCAACAAGCTTTGGATAACTGCTGCAACATCCTTATACACGGGTCATCAAAATGCAATAAGCAAACCTGAAAGAAAAAAAGAAAATATTTAAATAAAAATTAACTAGACGTCGTAATTAAAGTAGACATAATCCTGACTCTGAGTAAGCCAAAAGAATATTTTATCCCGTTCAATCTTCTAATTCTCTGTGGAACTATAGGTAATGTTTACGAACGTAAATTTATGTTTATGTCATTTTCCAACAAGAGGAATAAGGACACTGAGAGTATGGAGAACATAGATATCGTACAAATTCTTATCTTTTAGAAAGAGATTCGTATATTCAAGATAGGATAATGGCATTGTGTTATCCAAGACAGGTGTATGTTTGTACAGTATTTACACTATAAATTCAGACAAATTAGAATTAATTTCGGACAGATGCAAAAATAAATTCAGACCAATATAAAAAAAGTTCAGACTATTGAGCTTTTTTTTTCGGACGAATAGAAAATTATTGTTCAGATAATTTTACCTGCATGAAATTGCCAAAGCGATAACTTTGGCGGAAAATTACTGAGTTTGTTCGTTTTTACGAGAAAAGAGCGCAGGGCGCTCACCTACTTCCCTGAGATTGAATAGGATGTGCTTAAAGTTTAGAACAGCTGCTTGGTCTCTATTCCAAAATTTTCTGCCTTGAGTAACACATGCAGTATTTTGACATCTGATAATTTGTTAATATCAACATAACGAATATAATTGTAACTATACTACCTTAACAATCCATGACACTTCACGATTGGCATTGTATTTCTTCTAAATGGACGAGGATTAGAAATCATCTTGAATTGCTCCAAAACGTCACCACAATCTGGACAATGAGAGGAAGTTTTAAATTCGTCAATTAGATAAACAGTCAAACCATTTTTTTTTAGCATTTGAATAAGCCCTTTATTCCTTGTAGGTTCCTGGAACTTTGTGTTCGGGGCTGACCAATTTCCAAGTACCAAGACAGCATCAGGACCAAATTTTCTTTTCAAGTTTTGTACCAATTTTTGATCATTTTGTTCATAAAACATCTTGGATGAAAATTTCATTTTTCGAAACGGTAATAGCTGTAACTTCTCTAAGACTGTACTGAGAGTTTTTCTGTTAAGATCACTTTGGTTGGGTCGTCTATTAATCTCTAAACCAAGCGCAATAATTCTTCTTTTTTCATCATCATCAAATCTTTGTGAGATATGCTTTTGTGACAGCATCATTTCTAAATATACGGCATAAAACTGAGGATTGACAATCCTATCAATGGAAAAGTTCTGAGGTTGAGGGAAAAAACCGCAAATTCGTGATATAAATATATTGCCATAGTACAGATTGCATTTATGATCAACTCGGAATGAAAACTCTGACTCTGGAAAATAGGAGATTTCTTTGGGCTTTAATGTCTCGTTTCCATAGTAGTCGGTTAACGTGTCATTAACGGATGATCTGGCTTTTATGTACTGAATGTAGTTTTCCAAATTTGTAGATTTGGATTCTGTTTTGGAGAGCGTTGTTTCGGCTTCTTGGACAACCAAAGGTTTGTTTTGATTCCGTAAATATCTGAAATGTCTTGAGCATTTTGAGCGATTATTTTTGGTAAAAATCAAAGTTTGCTTCTCTTTAACTGTACTAGTTTCTTTCATGCAATACAATAAATCACGTCTTCCAGGGTCGATCAGAACACACTTGTTTTCAGTACGTTTTAAATCAGCTTGATTTAGCCGTTCTATATACTTCTCTTGATCATCGACTACTCTCTTAACGCTGGTTGTAAAGAATTTTCTACTTGTATCTGTGTTTTGTTTAATGATTGATACACCGACACCATCTGTTTCAAGTGTTCCTTGAAACCTTAAAGTCTTATCAACACCTTGATTCTTGAACGCCTTCTTTTCAAAATTCACGACAGAACCCCAAATTTTAAATTTTTTTCCAGCTTGGAGAGGACTTTTATTCTTGAGAATATGAAAGTGAATTATTTTGGCATCCAAAGTCATGTAGCATGGAATGAAGGAAGTACGCAACGGGAAGCAGATAAATGCTTTTCCTGTTCTGGCTTCAACTAATTTGGCAAGTTGAAAAAACGCATCAAAATGATTCTCAGGTTTTGCTGCAATATCATAGTATATGGAGTCCTTTTGGAAAGTGTAGTCTTTAGGATAGCAGGAAAAGATACTGTTTAATTCTTTTCTTGACTGGTCATCTAGAATACTGTCTGCAGGTATCTCTTTCCTTGCTACGGCACGACTGATCTGATTACAAGGTCCGTATATCTTGCTTCGGATAGCTGATTTTATTGCTTTTTCATCTGATCCATTTTCTTTCATTTCTTTCCGAAGATTATTTGCTCTTTCCTTCTTTTGTAATATAATATTAACAAATTGGCGCAGTCTATTTCCAAAATGAGCTTTAATATTGTTATGGTAAGCCGTTTGGATTTTGGTACACTCATACAATGCTATTTGCTGAGCATTTGGTAAGCTGGGAGGAGTATAATTAGCATCTTGAAAGTAAGCCTCTTTGTATTTTGCTATCAATTGCCTATTTTTTTTTGTTACAGGCTTTAATCTTGTGTTTCGAGTTTTTGAAAGTGTAAGACTTAAAAAAACTTCTACAAAAAAATCTTTTTCAACAAAGTCTTTTAAAGTAAAAGTTTCGCTTGCTGCCAATTCTTGTAAATAGATGTACTTTGTGAAGGCAAAGGTGTGTGTAATCAATGAATTAGTAGTTTTAACCAAATCATACAATGGCTGTAAATACAACGGCTTCCAAATGTTCTTCGCAGTTGTTTTAACTGTAATAACGCGCTTGCTTATTTTTTCAGAATCTCTCGCAGTGACACTGGTACTTGATTTTGATGCTGTTATGAATACTTCAGGCGTAGGACTTCGCTTACTTGCAACAGGGCGTCGCTTACTTACTGAAGAACTTGACTCGGCAACAGTAAATTCGGATCCGTACTTGGAACCACCACGACTTCGTAATGTATGTATCGCAGGCGGGGAATCATTAAAGTCGTCACTGCTATAATCTATCACATTGTCGCTGACAACATTTCTAATAGAATCAGGAATACCAATGGTACTTGTAATATCAGGTTCATGTTCGGCTGCCTTGCCTTTCCCTTTAAACTTCTTTTGGGAATCAATATATGGGGTATTTTCCCGACCTAAAAGAAAGGGTAATTAAACATCACGTAAGTTTTCTATCAAAATAAAACTTGGCAATGTAACATACTTCGTCTCTTCCGTCCCAAAATCGGTGGTTGAAAGTCATCGTCCGAGCTATCATTTTGAGTTTCTTTTTTATAATAGAATCAGTTTTTTGGTTGCATTTCCATCAAATATCATACATATACGTTACCTTTCATAGCTTAAACTGAATAAAAGAATGAAGAGAGAAAAAAAGATTAAAAAAAAAGTATCTATCACAATTTTTACACTTAAAATCCAGATGTTTTAGCTTACCTTTTTTGAAAAAAAAAAAAAAAAAAAAAATCAGACTGATTGATTACATGTAGAAAACCCCTGCCGATTTATGCTATGAGCTTATTTTATGTTAACAGCGGAAAGGCGTTTAGCTTAAATTTTTTTTGGCTTTGTGGCAGGTACTCTAATCTCAATATTCACAACGCCGATTACAGATGTTTTCAATTAAGATCGTTGAATTATAGCCCTGGAGGTTGGTGTTTCAACTACTATTGTGTTTCCTTTAGTCGATCTATCTGTTGGTGGTCTCATAATGATATCAACTACAAATATACAACTACTCAGTAGTCCACATCGGTCTAAGACTATTTTTCGAGCCATTGTTCTCTTGGATTTCTACGTCAATTTCCCTGATATCTCTGGAAGTGAATTCATCACGTATTGATGATTAACGTGCCTGCCATTAATCCAGTGAAGTCAGCATTACTGTCTTTTGGGGCTCTCTATCTCATTAATAAAATCCATTGCTTCAAATCCATCCTCTTGATAAACACCTTCTTGTTCATTTTCTTTAAATAGTGTTAAGCTCGAAGTAGTTTTAAGAATAGCAAAGAAATATAATTTTATATTTGTTTGCAATTACACTGTACATCATATGTCAAGCTCAATCATTTTTTCGGTGGTCATGAGGAGGGCAAAGCATAATTTGACTATCATTGGAGATACTCAAACCTTGCTTAGTGAAGGATAAATCGAAAGTAGAGGTTATAAACCTTTGCTCATGTCGCCCTTTTCATCATTTCTAAATCCTATTGAGGAGTGCTGGTCCAAGATCAAGAAGCACATCAAAAGAAATCCGCTTTCAACTTTGGACACTTTAACCCCAAGAATCAAGGCAGCCTGTGAGACTATTACCACGGAAGATTGTAATGGTTGGATACGACACTCTGAAACGTACTGGGATAAATGCCTCAACAAAGAATCAAAACTAGTTTAAACTTTCACTTGTCTGAATTTTTGTTATCATTTTTCTGAAAATAATTTCTCTTTGTCTGAATAATTTTTTACGTTTGTCTGAAAATATTTTTTTTTAGTCTGAATTTTTTTTTGAGCTTGTCTGAAAATAATTTTCATTTGTCCGAATTAAAAGTGATAATACTGTATATAAGTATCTTTGTCCTTGAAAATAATTGAGCGCCCTACTTATTTACAGCTATGAAGTATTCCTTCCAATATATATATATATATATATATATATTTACAATTACCTACAGGAATCGTGTATTGCCCAATTTTGTATCATTTTAAATGCATGTTTTGGTTGAGACTAATTTTGACTGTGAGCATTGCAAATGATTATTTCATTGAAAGAAATGCCACCTTTTTTATTTTTGGCTTTACGAAAACGCTACACTTTTAAAGCATATACAGGTATACAGAAGAGTTAGCCGATAGTGATTGAATAGAAAACACTATCTTGTTTTATTTTCCTTCTAGAACGACACGCTATTTCTGGGCATTATGCTGGCCGGAACATGCACCTTTCCAAACACTCCCGTTTTCGTATACCTCTTTTTTCCAAATGGGGCATCTGTCTTTTAATTCATCAATAAGGTACCTGGCTGCATCCATCGAATCAGCTCTATGCTTTGACGAGGTGGCAACAATCACACTTGTTTTACCAACAGGCACAACACCTGTGCGATGAAATATGGCGACGTGTTTTAAATCCCATTTCGCTCGGGATTCTTTAATGATATCTAATAAGACTTTTTTTGCCATGGGTATATATGCTTCATATTCCAACTCTACAACAACTTTGTCTAAAGTGTAATTTTTGTATCAAGACTCACAAGAATATAGAAGTGTATTTTATAAAGGTACCTTCGAATACGTTTCTCGTTGTGCCAGAAAAGGTAGTAATAGCTCCAGCACCGTCATCTTGTACCAATGCGGTTACATGGTCTAATGTAGGTAGATGGTCACCAGAAATTTCGACAGTGTCTGACTGACTCATATTGACCTAAGGTTACCAAAATTCCCGTAAATGAATGCGAAGATAACATGAGAAGGTGCATGACCCAAGAATAAGCAGTCATAACGATGTGTCATAATATATCGTGGCTTATTTTTTTAAAAAAACCCAGTATATATGATTTTTCGGTTCCCTGGTTCAATTTATTTTTATTCTATTTTCTTTTTAAATAAATAAAAAAAACATGTCTGCTCAAATAGCGGAAGCTACACAAAAACTCAGTATTGCTGAAAGTATGGATTTTGCTTAGAAAACACGAAAAAAAAAAGTATTGACAGTAGTATTTATTAGGTGTATTCGTTGACGAAGTTGCTGGTGACGATACTACCGGTACCGGTGCTGAAACTGCACCTTTTAAGACAGTCCTTAAAGCAATCGAATCCAAGGGTGAAAACATTAAAGTCCAAGTTAAAAAAGATGCCGAAGGTTATAAAGATATCTCTGGTGCCGCTTTAAAGAAGGCCAAAAAGGCATTTGCCGAACAACAAAAGAAGGCAAAGAAGCTCGAAGAACAACAAAAGAAGCAAGACGATGATTTAAAGAAGAAGGCTGAACTTGAGGCCAAGGCTATTGAACACGCCAAGTCTATTGTTCTTGTTGAAGATAAGTCTCTTCCTAAGGCTGAAAAGGTTTGTTCGATATGTGTGTGTGTACGTCAGAAAGTGCGAGAGTTTCTAAATATTTGGTTTTTCGTGTACAGATCAAGATCCGTCAATCCACTGAAAACAGAACTAAGCGTGTTAAGGTCTCTGGTTGGGTACATCGTCTTCGTGTCCAAGGTAAGGATATGATGTTTATCATCCTCCGTGATGGTTCTGGTTATTTACAATGTGTTTTGACCGGAAAGTTGGTAAGTTATTTGTTTGTGTTTGAATGTGGGATAAAACGTTAATCATTTGTTTTAATCCAGTGTCACAACTACGATGCTATCACCCTTTCCATCGAATCTACTGTTACTATTTGGGGTGTTATTAACGAACTTCCTGAGGGTAAGACCGCTCCTGGTAACCATGAATTAGTTGCTGATTACTGGGAAATCGTTGGTAAGGCACCCGGTGGTGATGATGCTTTCAGTAACAAGGTTACTGCTGATGCCGATCCTTATTATTTATTGGATAACCGTCATCTTGTTCTCCGTGGTGAGACTGCATCTGCTGTCCTCAGAGCCAGAGCTGAAGTTATCAAATCCTTCCGTGCTTTCTATGATGAAGAAAGCTTCACAGAAGTTACACCTCCCTGTATGGTCCAAACCCAAGTTGAAGGTGGCTCCACTTTATTCTCATTCAACTACTATGGCGAGAACGCTTATTTGACCCAATCTTCTCAACTCTATCTCGAAACTTGTCTTCCTTCTCTCGGTGACGTTTTCTGTCTTGCTGAATCTTTCCGTGCCGAAAAGTCCCACACCCGTAGACATTTGTCTGAATATTCCCATTTAGAAGCTGAGATGGCCTTTGTCGAATTCGATGATTTATTAGAGCATCTTGAGAACATGATCTGTTTCGTGATTGATCGTTCTTTAGCTGATGAAAAGACTGCCGAATTAATCAAGCAATTGAACCCCGATTTTGTCAAGCCTTCTCGTCCTTTCATGCGTATGAAGTATGAAGATGCCATCACTTACCTTAAAGAAAACGAAATCAAGAAGGAAGACGGATCCTATTATACTTTTGGTGAAGATATTCCTGAAGCACCTGAGCGTGCCATGACAGATAAGATTGGTCGTCCTATTTTCCTCACTCATTTCCCAGCTGAAATTAAAGCATTCTATATGCAAAAGGTTCCCGGAGATAGACGTGTTACCGAGAGTGTTGATGTGTTAATGCCAGGTGTTGGTGAAATTGTTGGTGGTAGTATGAGAATGGACAACGCTGAAGAATTATTAGAAGCATACGGTACAGCCGGCATTGATCCCGCACCTTATTATTGGTACACTGACCAACGTAAATATGGTACCACCCCTCACGGTGGTTACGGTCTTGGTGTCGAGCGTTTCCTTGCATGGCTTCTTAACCGTTACACTGTACGTGACTGCAGTCTTTATCCTCGTTTCACTGGAAGATGTACTCCTTAGATTTTATACTATATTCCGCTTTAATAAAAATGAAATTATAAAGATTTGTTAATGTTTGTTCTACCCCCCTCCCTCTCCCTCTCCCCAGCCCCCATTAAAGTAAAAAAGCAGGGATTAAACTTTATAGACGCGCACTTTTTTATACGCTATGTCCGATTGATCCTAGTCAAGTTTTTTTTTTTTTTTTTTTTTTTTTTTTGCGATCACTTCAATCGTTTATTTAGCTAGGTTACTATTTTGTGCTTATTAATGCCAACAAACATAATCGAAAGATGCACAAATAAATAATATGCGCATTAGGTAGTGTCCGATCACTTTCATCCGGCAAGGAGAATATGATTAAGTTTGGTTAGAAGGATGGAAAACAGGGAGAAAATTGGTAAGGGGTTGTGCGTAGAAACCCATGGATTAATTCTTGAAATTAACACTGCATATACGTACAAAAATATATATACAAACTATTGCGACTATGTTATGAATTTATTACACATGTAAAAAAAGAGAAAAAAAAACTTTGCGTGGCATGTCTGGGGTATACACATTAGATCGTATTTAACTTTGATATAAACATCAAGTTTTTTTTTTTTATTTTTTATTATTATTATTTTTATTTTTATTTTTATTTTTATTACTTTGCGTACGAAACACGTGAACGGAATTATCTCGTTTTGAACCCTTCTTTTTTCCCACCAGCATCTACTCCTACCCCCAAAAGAAGCTGAAAGAACTTTGTTGTTCGTAGAAATCTTTCGAAATCTTTTTACATATTTGTATACATTTTTAATTTATGATTATTATGGAATTGTTGTGTTGGAGCATGTTTTGTCCTGTGACACCTATTGACGCACACACGCTTGGATACACAAGATAATATGATTTCACAATAGAATGCAAGTAAGTGACAACTGATTTTTATAGCCTTTCTCTGTTAGACTACTTGTCAATTAGAACGAGGCATAGGCTACATCATATGTAACCTATTTTGGTAGACGGCTTGTACAAAGGAGAATCATCACAATAAAAAAAAAGGGGGGGGGGATCTTTTTTTCTCGATCAATATTAGATTGACATTCTCTCGTGCACTTTATATGACCACTACGGAAATCAAGTTGTATTTGAAGAAAATTAATTTATTTTTGGGTGAAACTCCTGGAATACTAAATCGGATTGTCACTGTGAGAACTATGACAACGGAGTTCGTTCAGCATAATTAAATATTCTAAATTACGCTCACTCACCAAAGAAGGAGCTTTCCCCCAAAAAACGAAATTAAAGATTTAGGCATAAACAAATATGCATCGTGTGTAACTCTGAAATATATAAAAGGACGAGCATTTATGTATGATGTTTGTCCTTATCCAATTTTTAAAAATAAAGAATTAAATGTCTTCCATCTTCTATCCTCAAACTCACACTTTCAGTCAAATCCAACACGCACACCAAAAACCCACTCCCCGAAGACGCTACAAATGTCCAATGTGTTCCAAATCTTTTTTTCGCTTAGAGCATCGTACAAGACACATTCGCATACATACCGGTGAAAAACCTCATACGTGCACTCACCTTGGTTGTCATAAAAAGTTTTCTCGTTCGGACGAACTGATTCGACACATTCGAACTCATGAAACCACATATGAAGATGTCATTGACGAGCCTCAATATACAGACCATATCATGTTACCGCCTTTAAGAACACTGTCTCCCGCAATTCCCCAGCCACTGCTGGAACGCAACTATTACAACTCACAATCACTTTTCGATCATAGATTATTCCATATCAATCAATACCGTACTTTTGCAACCCCATGCACCCCGGATATCATTTCATTTCAGCCTGCCGCAAATAAACCAATTCTAATCGAGTCTTTACCGTCCATTCATTCATTATTATTATAAAAAATTATAATTATACATATACCACATTATACCCCAGTTATGCACCACTTTTGGATTTTAAAATAAAATAAAATTAGCACATATGTGTATATGCACTAAACTTGATCGGTGCTTTATTGTAAGATCGCGATAACAAAACCAGATTTCTTGTGTTTCCTTTGAAATTTTACCCCTTTGTACACACACACACACACACAAACTGTTTTTTCTTCTGCATTGTTCTATGTAAGTTGTTTATTACCATAAAAAGAAGAATGTATTTTGAAGTGCCGTCATTATAAAAGTACGATAATGCTATTTCGCCCGTCCCGCCATATGTACTTGGTACACCAGATAGGTCACAAATAATATTCAAGGGGTGACAAAAAAAGGAGTGTGGGAGACAAGGCCAAAAAAAACAATGCTGTAATAGAGCGAGGGAGGTATATTGATTTAGCAAACAAGGAGAAAAGCTTATTCTAAACTGATTAGTTATTTTTGTACTACGATCAGGGTCAAATCTTAGCAAATTTGAATTAGTGTCAGTTATTTTTATGAACCATAAATTCAAAAAAGGAATCAATTAATCAAGATAATCGATCGATATATCATCGTATCTTGCTTGTAAACATTGCACATAGCAATTTAAGTCGTCGATTTCTATTCAAACTAATGGAAAGAACGGATGAAAGACAATTATTTAGGCTAACCCAATTAACCTCTCTATTAAAAAACTACCGAATAAAGGTAGGAGTATCCCTGCGTGGTAAAACACTTGAAAGAAACAACATTCTATGGGTCTTTTACTTGCATATTTCCCAGAAAAGAAGCTTTATTCTCTTTTAGAAACCCAATGCAAACATATCTGACAGTAAATGCATCATCAGCATATTTTTTTAATACTCCTATATAGAAAATTAGCCAAATAAGCAAAGTCTTTCAAAAAAAAATGTTTCGTAAAAGTCAGTTTTAATCAACAGCTGTTTCGATTTTAATGCTTGGTGGTTAATAATAACAAATAAAATGACGTAAGATCAGCAATATGCCTGACAATACATATGCCCAAGAAGAAATAAGAGATAGAAAGATCAACAATATCGCAGGGTCACAATTTTACAAAATCACTATGCTGCCACAGCGATATTTAAATCTATCTCAATACATTGTCATGACACAATAAACATATGTCGGCTGCTAACAATATCCCTGATAGCAAGTTAGTAAAGTAAGCAGCTAAACACCAACTGTCAGCTTCACAATTTCTTATATATTTAATAAGTCGCTATTTTTTCAGAACAAAACTTGATATCCTTTTAAATCTTTGATCACGGCAATTCTTAAACATTGTGCTGGATTCAAATGGAAGAGACACTAGTAACTTCTATAACATCTACATAATTCAAGCTCTGTGAGGCTAGTATCTCACCTAACTTATCGCAAAGCAACAACTCCTGCTCTGGCTTAGTTTTTGCATGTATTGTCCACACTTCTTTCTACTTTGAACAAGGGAAACATGTCATTCTTACCAAATTATACATCTTTTCTACCACTTGACTCGTTGACATCAACAATGACTGTGATAAAGCTTGATATAATTGCCTTGGACTCCTGGGACATTTCACACTCCTGCTCACGCTTTACCCTAGTTGTCTAATAGTTTTTAGGATAGATATATATTTTTCGACATTTGGGAAGTAGCTTTGATTATGATTTTGGGTCAAGCTTTTTTTTTTTTACAAATAACCCTTTATAATTAACTATTTCTCTTTTTTTAAAAGAGACTTCTCGTCTTTGCAACTGTTACGTTTTTTTAAGCAAAGTTATTAACGATTCACTAAAAGTCACAAATAATAATCAGTGCCAACAAAGTCGGTAAATCTAACTTTTAATATCGCTTGTAATTGCAGTATGGTCTTTAAAGGAGGCCAACAGATTTATTGCCCCCTCCCCCTTTATTACAGACTAATATCACTTTTAGTTCTCCAAAAATAATAGAACCATATGCCTCATTTACAATATAATGTGAACTGCTGATTTAAATAGATATTTTTTGCCTACCAAAATGTCTCGTTGTTTAGATAAATCTGATGGAAGCTCAAGTTTAACACCGTGCACATTTTTATTTTTATTTGGGAGGCAGTTGCAAGAATGTTCCCTTGGCTCAGGAGTCAGAATGATCGTACGAAATATGTCGTGACACAATTTTTATGATGGCCGAAGCAAACATCTATTTAAAAACCACCAGATAGTTTAAATCGTATCATTTGAGTTGTACTCAGGTCAAACATAGCGAGACACATTTTCTATTTTAGGCCACATGCCCGAATGATGTTTCTTGGCCTTTTAAAGCCGTAGTTTTTAAAAAAGAAAAGATGTATTCTCTGAGCGTATTATGCTCAACATCTTGTATTCAGTGCGTGATCGTTTTTTTGTTCTTAATTTTTTTTTTTTTTTTATATTCATGTCCAATTCAAAAAAGATAAAAATTCTCATGAAAATCTTTGAGTCTATGCTTATCTTTTGTAAAATCGTGTGAGAATATCTTCATGTCCATTGATTTAGCAAGAGATAGTGTTCTGAGGATTACAAATTCAGGTTAGATG
Source organism: Mucor mucedo (assembly GCF_025094135.1). Lineage (NCBI taxonomy): Eukaryota > Fungi > Mucoromycota > Mucoromycetes > Mucorales > Mucoraceae > Mucor > Mucor mucedo. The sequence goes on along the minus strand of NW_026252374.1, from coordinate 19,997 downwards.
ATAGATACTAGTTCATCTTGTTAAAATATGAAACCTGACATCTATTTTTTTTATATGCGATCATTTAGATTTTAATCTGATTTGTTAGTTAGCCATTTATTGACCTGTGTATAGTTTGTATTGTAAAGCTTATAAACATGGAATTTTTTAAACAGCTACGTTTTAATGGCTGCAGTCTGACTTTATAAAAAAGGGAAAAATTATTATAACAAACATGTCGTGAATTTTTATTCTTTTCCCTCTTTCATCTTTTTATATTATTGCTGTTTTTTTGTTTCTTTTTGTTCTTTTTTTATTCTAGAATAATCATTAAGAAGAAACAATGGCTGGACTAATACCTTCGGATGGGGTCCCAGCCGCTAATATAGCAAATGCTACAAAAGATGAAATAATTCAAGAGTCGAATGATTTACATCAAGCTGTTCATACAGCCTTAGAAAACGAAAATGGCGCTCCAGTCCATACATTTGACCCTGACATGTCTGCCCAAAACAAAAAAGCCGAAGCGATGAAAGATGTGCCTGTGCCAAAAATCATGGATCTTAAATCGCCACTTGCCACAGATATTGGTTCCACAGATAACCAAAAAGTGGCCGAAGCTTTTGCCGATCCATCTACAAATGCTAAGTCCATGTCCAGCAGTACTAAAAAGACACCTGGTAGTTTTGTTGAGGATCCTATCAAAGCTGGTATCCCGGATTGGTACAACGTCGGATGGACTGCCTTTTCTAATCTCCCCAACCCAGGCGATGAAAAAGCAATGGCGGAATTCTCAAAGACACTGACTGAAGAGCAGATAAAAGACAAGTACTACAACTCGCGTTCGTCGAATGGCGAGGTGGATGATTTTATTGCTCAGTTTATTTCTGAAAAATATTATGGCGAATGGTATCATAACTGCGGTGTTGTTTTCGTCGCCATCTTCTTTACATGGTTGCTGATCAAGTTAAGGTTGGGATTAATGTCCTGTTTGATTGTAGGGGCCTTTTTTGGTAAGAAGTGTTCCACTAAACACGTGGTTAGAAATCGTATTAAAAAGCTAAACTGTCTTCTTCCTTTTATTCGTATAGCTACATACTATCGTACGTCAATTAAGCGTACAAGACGTAATGCGCGCGATGATATGTCTCGCCAAGTAAGCTTAACTCGTCTCGATACCGATATCGAAACGGTGGGCTGGATGAACCTCTTTTTAAGTCGATTTTGGTTGATTTTCGAACCTGTTTTATCTGCTCAAATCATTGGCCAAGTCGATACTGTTTTGGCAGAGAATACCCCTTCATTTTTGGATTCAATTCGTATGAGTTCCTTCACTCTTGGTACTAAAGCTCCTAGCGTGGATGGTATCAAGGTTTATCCTGGTTCTGCTCCCGACATTGTTGTAAAGTATTGAAATTCGCAACAAAAAAAAAAAAAAAAAAAAGAATGGGCTGTTAATGTTTTCTATAGTGTATGGATTGGAAGTTTTCTTTTATTCCCAACGATGTTCTTGATATGACAAAAAGAGAAGCTGATAACAAAGTGAATCCTAAAATCGTACTTACGATCCGTGTTGGTAAGGGTATGATTGGTGCTGGTATGCCTGTCTTACTCGAAGATATTGCCTTCAGTGGCACTATGAGAATCAAGCTTAAATTGTTCAATGAAATGCCTCACGTTAAAACATGTGAGCTGTCATTCTTGGAAAAACCTCATTTCGATTATGTTCTTAAGCCCGTTGGTGGTGACACCTTTGGCTTTGATATTAACAATGTAACGGTTCTAAAGTATTATTTTTTTTTTTTTAAAAAAAAAAAAAAAAAAAAAAAAACTTCCTAAATTCGCTAATTTAAAAAAAATATATTCTTATTTTAGATTCCTGGATTACAAACATTTATTCAAGATCAAGTTCATGCTAATCTTGGACCCATGATGTATGCTCCCAACGTCTTTACTTTGGATGTGGCTGCCATGATGGCTGGCGGTGCTGATTTGGATTCGGCCAACGGTGTGCTCGCTGTCACGATTTACTCTGCCCATGGCCTCAAGGCCAATGATCTTTTCGGCTCCCTTGATCCTTACTGCTGTTTCAAGGTCGGTGACATTAACAACCCTGAATTAGGCCGCACAACTGCCATTGAAAATTCGCAAAACCCTAAATGGAATGAAACCCACTTTGTGTTACTCAACAACCTCAATGATATGCTTTGCTTTCAAGTCATGGATCGCAATTCGGGTCGTAACGATGCTGAAATCGGTGTGGCCAACTTGGCATTAAAGGATGTGGAGGAGGCTCAGAATGCGATTGAAGGATTGAACTTGGTGGTGCTTCGAAGCGGTAAGCCTGTGGGTGAAATCAAGGCGGATGTACGTTATTTCCCGGCTTCCAAGCCTGAAAAGAAGGAAGACGGTACCGTGATCCCTGCGGTGGAATCGAACAGCGGGATTGTTCGCTTCAGCGTTTTGGATTGTAAGGATGTCGGTGGTGCTGTTACCCAAAAGAAGGGCGGTATTCCTCTCGTGGGTGGTTTACCCATTGTGGGTGGTATCCCAATTATTGGATCAAATGGTGGCGACGTGAATGCCTATGCTATTGTCAAAGTCAATGGACAGGAGAAGCTTAGAACAAATGTTTTCAAGCGTAGTATCAATCCTCGCTGGAATAAATTTGTCGAGGTTTTTGTTGCTGACAAAGCCAATATGAACCTGGATGTGACGATTATGAACTCTGTGGATTTCGGGGATGACACTGTTTTAGGAAGATGGTCATCCAGTTTGATGGATATGGAAAACCAATTGGTAAAGGACAAGAACGACTGGTGGAGTATTAAGGACGGTACTGGCAAGATTCATTTGAATATGATTTGGAAACCTGTGCCCTTGACTGGATTCTCTGCTGGATTGACGCGTGGTAGCTACCGACATCCTATCGGTGTTGTGCGTGTGAAATTGAACAATGCCAAGAACATTAAGAATGTTGAAGTATTAACCGGTGGCAAATCTGACCCTTATGTACGTGTGATGTCGGGTTTACAGTCTCGTGGTCGAACTGAAGCTATTTTGGATAATCTTAATCCCGTTTGGGACACCGCCATTTATGTGCCTATTCATTCTGTCCGTGAGGATCTGATGTTAGAGGTGATGGATTGGAACGATATCTCGGATGATAAATTTTTGGGCATGTGCGATCTTCTTATTAAGGATATTGCTGTTGAAAAGAAAACGGATGATGGCGAAACTGTTTACGAAAGCCTTGCTGGCGTTAGTAGGTAAATTAGGAAACAAAGCACACTTTCGATTTTTTTTGTTTCTAAAAAAAACTATTTTTAGAACTGCTGAACTTATGAATCATGAAAGAAAGACAGGTAGAGGTCAATTAAATTACGAAGCGTCATTTTTCCCCACCCTTGCATTGGCACATCAAGCTACCAAGGAGGAATCGGAAGCCAAGGAAAAGGCCGCTGCTACTGCTGCAGCAGCCGCTGCTACTACTAAAGATACTAAGAAGAAGGAAGAAACTCCTATTGCTGTATCTGAACCTGTTACACCTACCGGTCCTCCTTTGGTCGATCTCCACGGCGAATCGATTCACTACACAGAGGATAAACGAATTGACCTTCTTTCCTACGAATCGGGTGTCTTGTCTGTCAAGATTCATGAGGTTGTTTTACCCAAGAGCGCTAAAGCAGTTGCTGAGATCTTGGTCGACTCCAACGATGCACAATTCCGTACGAGTGATATTAAGGGAACAAAATTGGCTTTCCATGAATCCGGTGATGCTTTTGTGAGAGAGATGGATCTCTCTCGCATTATTGTTCGTGTCAGAGATGCTAAGGATGACAATGAGGAGAATCGCATTGGTTTCTGGACTAGTCGTGTGCAAGATATTGTGAAAGCTATTCAGGACCGTCCTGCTCCCCAAGAAGAAAAGGAAGCTACGGATGTTGTTCAAGAATATAAGCTTTTGGATTGCGCAGGTGGCACGATTCGTTTAAGCTTCAAGTTTACTCCTGTTGTTCAATTCAAGTTAGACCCTAGTGAAAGTTTAGAAAGTAAGTTAAATGTTATTAGGAATCGAACATTCTTTTAATTGCTTACCTTTTTTTTATATTTTAAAGATCAAGGTAATTTGACAGTTACCGCCCTTTCTGCATCTGGTTTAAGAGCTGCCGACAAATCTGGCACGAGTGACCCCTACTGTGTTTTTAGTGTCAATGACGAAAAGGTCTATAAGACCGAAACCTACAAGAAACAATTAGCCCCTACTTTTAAAAACGAAACTTTTGTTGCATCTATCTCTCGTCGTAATATTGCTAAATTCTACGTCAAGATTTTTGATTGGGACCAATTTGGCGAGAACGAATTATTGGCTGAAGGTCCTATCCCTATTGCTGATCTGGAATCATTTGCTGCAAGTGAAGTGAATGTACCCCTTCGTGGTGGTGGTAACATTTTATTGCGCTTGAAATGGGAACCCCAATTGCTTGCCCGTAAACGTGAAGGCACTTCTCTCCTCGGTTCCACCACACGTATCTTGACGGGTGGTACTGGTCTGGCTGGTGATATGGTTGGAATGGGTGTCGGTGCTGGTGGTAAGGTAATTACCGGTGGCAGCAGAGCTGTTACAGGTGCTGTCGGTGGTGGTGCAAAGATCGTAGGCGGTGCTATCGGTGGTGGTATCGGTGCCATCGGTGGTGGCATTGGTGCTATTGGTCGTGGATTTGGTAAGATTGGTGGAAATAACAAGAAGCCCTCAGTTGATATGACCTCATCTGCTATTGCTCCTCCTTCTGTTCCTTCTTCCCCTACTACATCTTCTGTGCCTCCCATGCCTCCTATGCCTCCTGTCCCTAACTCTAGTGTAAGCACTGATAGAGCTAGCCGACAAAGCGTCGTAAGCAATTCCGTATTATCTTCCAATGATTCTCTTTATCGTACAAAATCTATCTTTGAAGATAGAGGCAGTAAGTACTAAATTATCTCTGGAAATTTAACTAGCATGTTAACTAACTGTGTGTGGCAATTGATAGAAAATGCGACTATTAAGTTCAGTGTTGTTGGGGCAAGAGGTTTGAAGTCAACCAAGCGTGATAAGTTATGTGATTCTTACGTTCGTATTCGCCATGGAAAGAACACGATTCATAAAACAAAACAATGCAAGAAAACCTGCGAGCCTGAATGGTAAAAAAAAAATCATAGACATATGTGTATAATTGAGAATATAGATATGCTAAACACTGAATTCAAATTAGGAATGAGACATTTGTTACAAAGGTCTTTGGAACGACTGTACTCGATTTAGTAGTGAGAGAACATAATACTTTAACTGATCATGATATCGGTGAAGCTTCATTCCAAGTAGCAGAATACGTTGATGAAGGTAAATCCTTTGATGGATGGCTTCCTCTTGTGCCTTCTGGAAGTGGTGAGATTCATATTCGGGTCGAAGTTGTAACAAAGTAAAAGACATAGTTTCATAGACATACTACATCTAATATATAATAATAATATCATCATCAAACATAATAAACTGATTAATTAACATGTGCGTACTAGAAGCTACATTAATATTTTTTTGTTAATGCCCATAGTGGCCGGATAAGGTGCTATGATACTACACGGTTTAATATGGATTATTTGATCGTGAAAGCTAGTGCAATTACTCTTTTTGACAGGTGTACTCTTGCCTGGCATTTTATGAAGCTCACATTTCTACAAATCCAAGAAAAAAAAGGACATTCGCCCTTTGTTGAAAGCTTTACAGCTTTCGTTACTTCTTTAAAACCCATAACCTCGCACTCCTCGGCGATTTGCACTACTTTTAGTATTGACTTGGTTTCCTTATAACTTGGGAATGACTCTTGTTCAGTCACAAAAAAAAGAGACACGGATAAAAATAAATAGGAATTGAATTGCCCCACCTTCACTTTTAAAACACGAAAAATGCCATATTCATACCATAGTCATTCAGGCCAATTTTGTAAACACGGCTATGGTCTTTTAGAAGACGTGGTTAAAGAAGCCATTCGTAAAGGATTTCACGCGTATGGTCTTAGCGAACACATGCCTAGATATGATGATTCTGAACTTTACCCTGAAGAAATTGAAGTAAATTACCAAACACTGATCTCACTAGAGCAAAGGAGAAAGACTAACTTGAACCATTAGGCATGTTGCACACCCCAAACCTTAGAAACAACCTACGCAGACTTTCAGAAAGAAGCCAAGCGTTTGCAAGAGTTCTATAAAGACCAAATTTTGCTTCTAGTGGGTGCAGAGATTGAATTCATCAACAAGGATTATGCTCACCATGTAGATCAATTAAGAAAGACTTTTACTGCTGACTATGTCGTAGGATCTCTTCACCACGTCAACTCTATTCCCATTGATTTCTCACCTGAACTTTATGTTCGCGCCTTGAGCCAAGTAGATGGAAAATTGGATGAACTTTATATTCGTTATTTTGACGAGCAATACATCATGTTGAAGTCCGTTCGTCCTGAAGTCGTAGGCCATTTTGATCTGATCCGTATCTTTGCAGACCAAACCGTGGCAGATAACACACTTTTGGAGTCCAATGTATGGGAACGTATTGTACGTAACATTGATTATATTGTTGGGTACGGTGGATTATTCGAGATCAATTCAAGATCCTGGAAGAAGGGTTTACGCGATGCTTACCCACAACGAGATATTATTAAGGTAAAAAAGAAAGAAAAAAAAAAGGCTTGCTATCATATTGATTGACTAAAGTTAATGATGCGCAGATTATTCTTGAAAAGGGTGGTAAATTCACATTATCAGATGATTGTCATGGACCAAAAGATGTCGGGCTATTTTATGAAAAATTGCCCGAATACCTGTCATTAACCGGGATCAAGACTATACATTATTTAGCGTACGAGAATAACAAGGTCGTTGTAAAAGAACATTTAAATATATTAGATGATGCATTTTGGAAAGGAATAAAAGATTGGTAAAAAGAAAAGGCAAAATAGATACAAAGAGAGGGGGGTTAGAGGAAGAAATTACAAAAAAAAGAGGTTGGAAGGGGGTGATGGTTAAATTAACGTGTGTGTGTGTTTATAGTAGATTTATGGAGATGGAGAATTGTTCAAGGTAAGGCGCCTTTTCTTTTGTGAGTTATAGCGTAAATCTTGGAAGCTGTCATCATCATCATCATCTGATATCTCGGTATTCATCAATCTTCTCACCATCATATCCCGGCTTAATTTCACAGATCTCTTTACTTTGTCACTCGATAGTAACTCGCCCTGTAACCCTAAATTTTCTTGCCCAATAAGCGATTGATGTACGTGTTCAATTGATTTGAAATATTTCACAGTCTGAATTGCACGTTAGTCTATGAATAATAAGGCACAGTATATGTATATTTTTACCTTGACATGAAGCTCAAGCGTAGCATCTTCATCGCATACAATCAAGCCTTTTGGATGCATCTGGATTGCAGAGACTGTCCACATATGATTTACACCTTCTTCCACACATTTGGCCAAGGCAATACTAGATGCGCGGGGTTTTAATAAAGAGTCAAGCAATGTGCTTTTTGGGTGGGGTGGGGGATTTTTTTTTATATTTTGATTACCTTCTGTGTGCGCCTGTTATGATAATGCAAACTTCCCTTGCGTCCATGACAGTACTACTGTAGTGATAAATATGATGTGTATATGTAATCTGTTGGATTTACTTACGCTACACCGACAGTGAGGGCTAATTTCGGCACTTTTGTGATATCACCTTCAAAGAATCTAGCATTTGCAATGATTGTTTCATAGGCCAATGTTTTTACACGTGTGCGAGAAGTAAGTGATGAACCTGGTTCATTGAAAGCAATATGACCATCGGGGCCAATTCCTCCAATAAATAATTCAATGCCTCCATATTTTGCTATTTCTGCTTCGTAACGACGACACTCGTCTTCTAAATCGGGTGCATTACCATCCAAGAAGTTGATGTTTTCGGAGGGAATATCAATGTTTTGAAAGAGATTTGTCCACATAAAAGAGTAATAAGATTGTTTATGGGAACTGTGGGTGTTGTGTGGGGTGAGTGTGTGAAAGTGAATACAGATCGGGGAAATAAAATATATAAAAAGAACTTACCGTGGTATCCCTACATACTCATCCATATTAAATGTAATTACATGCTTGAATGATAGTTTGCCTTGTTTGCAGAATTCAGCAAGTCTTTTATAGGCACTTAATGGAGATGATCCTGTAGGCAGACCCAGTACGAATGGTCTGTCTTTTGTTGGTTCAAATTGGTTGATACGTTCCTTGATATAGTGAGCTAATGTTTATATAATTAGTGTTTAATCCATGTATGTCATAGTAACTGATTTATCTTCTTACCAACCCATTCTGATACTTCATCATAGTCGTTTCTAATCACGAGCCTCATATTGATTGTATTTTTGTGTGTTAAAAGTGAAAAGAAGTGTAAAAAAGAAAAATAGAAAATCTGCTGACAATTTATATCCCGCGGAAAGACAAGTTGTAAAGGGGTCACACAGGAAAGGGATTTACAGGAACTGCTTTTTATTAACAAAGTAAGCCACCAACATACGTTTTAATCTTAAAAGTAAACATTCACTCCCCCCAATGATTTACGCGCCTTTTTTTTTTTAGTTGGTTGCTTGCTATAAGCTTATTTTAAATTTTTTTTTTCTAAATCTGAAACCCAGCGTCATGGGCTAGTTTTTGACGTTTTTAGCTTGGGAGGCGCCAGCAAAAAAAAAAAAAAAAAATTGGGACAAGGGCCCTCACCGCACTTTCAAAAAGAAAAAATAGGGTAAAAGTTTGATTTTTCTTCTTTTTTTTTTTCTTTAACACTAAAAAAGATGGTTAAACTCGAGGAAGTCTCTGCTGATCAATACGAACAAGTTGAAGTTTTCAGCGAAGAAGAAGACGATTACTCTGATTTCTCTGATGAGGATGATTTTGATGACGAGGATGAGTCTCTTTTGGACAGAATTGCTGCTTTAAAGGATATTATTCCTCTCAAACACAGAAACAGAATGTCAAACAGTGTCTCCACCTTAAGTTCTTGGGGAAAGACTGGAGCTACTTTTGTTGGTAAGAGTGCTTGGGTTATTACCACCTCCATGTTCTTATTGGTCTTGCCTTTGGCTTTGGAAATCGAAAAAGAACAAGCTTTAGTCGCTTATGAGAAGGAAGCTATGCAACAACAAGGTACTCAACAAATGTTAAACAGTGCTAATCCTTATGGTCAACCCGCTGGTCAACAACAACAACAACAACAACAAGTCAGAGCTCCTGGTTTCTAAATATACTCCAACTATTGATACAGCAAAAAATTATATATATATAGCCCAACTTTTTCCGCTTTTTATTGTTTGTATATTTTTGAAAGAAGAGAAATAAAAATGCAGAACTATTTGAATTTGATATTATTTATTAAGGTGTAAAATGTAAAAAGGGAAAAGGGGGTATATTATCTTTTTATAGAGTGATTAGATAGGTAATCCAAGCGGACTGGCTTGATTAGATACGAATTTATCGGTTCTTGCTGTTAAAAAACCACGGGACTTGAGAGGTCCAACTATTTTGTTAGCTCGCATCATGTTTACTTCTGCAACAATCATACGTAAATGCGCTGGGTTGGCTCGGATGCTTCTTGCTTTCTCCACTACAGTTGTGGCAATAGTAATTTCCGTAGTCACTTTTTCTTTCGGTAGAAATAACTCTTCGTCCACCACTTGGATCCATTCTTTTGTCTTTTGTAGATTATCCCAAATAAACCAACTTTCGTCATCGTCTTCTTCTGTGCTAGATTCCAGAGAGACAGTCTTTCTAGATGCTTCAAAAACTTTATAGGTTTCTAGTGGAACATCTTTATTGCCCATTTCATCATTACTATTTAAGGTCTTTTGTACGTAATGTTCACACAAAATCTCTGATAGGGAACTCACACTACGTCGTTGTCGGCTGCTATTGTGTCCCGAAATGGAGCTAAAAGACGATCCCGAACTGCTCGTACTAGAGTCGCTTTTAGATAGATAATCCCAGCAATCATCGTCGTCATGGGTACACCCAGTCATGGCGATGGGGGCCATCACTGTTTGAGGCGTGATATAGGCATCTGTCTTTCGTGTAGGTGAATGTGGCATCAGACCATTGTACTTTTGTTTTACTGGTGTTTGAGTTCCAAAATAGTTTTTGAAAATTGATTTAAAATAACTCGTCATCACTGTAATTGGTTCTTGATCATAGATCATGGCTTTTTCTTGATAAGTCTATAGCGAAGAAAAAGAAATTGAGCAAAATGTACATTAAATACTTGTTAAAATTAAGCTAGGTAGATTATTTACTCTTTTATCTGGAATTATATTGTAAGTTTGTGATACAAACATAATGAGAAAGAGAAAGAAAATAGAAAGAAAAGAGGGGAAAAAGCTTCTTTTCAATCTTTTTTTATATATTCAGAGATAAGTGAAATGGATGAAAAAGGAAATAGATAGAGAAAATAAAAAAGCTTTTTTTTTTCAATTTAATAGGAGGATTATTACAAGAACCCTTGATTCGTATGTCAAACTGTTTTTTGCCTTTTTTAGAACTGTGGGTAGAATGATAAATCACTGGTATCTCTTTTCCACTGCATTACTCTTTATGCATTTAATTTCGCACCAATCCCTAGCTCTTTTTTTTTTACTCCCCTCTATTTTTGACTCCAAAATGGTATTTTATTACTGTTTTAAGCCGTGTTTTTCTATCTCGGCTTACTTACACACGCCTTCTTTTCGTAAACGGCCTGACATGCTGCATATTTCAGACTTCCATTTGAGAACACTGCTTTATACCGATCCTATTGTACTCCCAATTAAGTCAATAAAAATCTATTTCGCTTTTTATCCCCTTTGTTCATGATAGTGTGAGCTACCTCATGGTATATTTCTCGGAAAATCCATGTTGCGGCTCTGACAATATATGCTTTATAAAGTTTCTTCACTCATTTATTTTCTAGTTCATTCATCTCTCTCATTGCAATCATCAGTTGTGATGGCAACAGTCATTTCGCATGAGGAACTACAAGAGTACAAAAAAGAAAGGGAAAAAGTATAAGAAATGGGGATAAAGTACAAAGCTTTCCCACACCTGTGAACCTTTTGTCTACTAAACATTAGAAATGGCATCAAAGGTTTTGGGTATCAATTCTAGTCCGCCATTTTTTTTTTTTTTTTTTTGGTAGCGTTTGGACAAGTTCCTGTTATTTTTGACACAAAAATCAAGAGAAACAATACTACAATAATTGCTTTATAGTGAAATGGCGACAATATTACCTATCGCCTTGCTTGCACCCGTAGGTACTTTAAAACATGTGAAAGTAATGTTTATCTCCGTTAGACGGCTCCGAAAAAGTAAGAATTGCGTGCAAAGGAAACCAAATAGAACTGTAGATCTCCTAAAAAAGCCATTTGTAGGGTTTTACGTGTAGCTAAATAAAAGTATAGTTGTTGATCCGGTGATGAGTTGTATTTCATAGGGTTACAAAGTGTAAAAGTGTGAAACTGATGTTCATGAGTATGCAAACTGTCTAATTATAAAAGTTGACATAGAAGTAGGGAGTGCCCACACATGACCTTTTTTTTTGTTACAAAATGCACAAGATTCAGAGCAAGGCAACGAGTAAAAAAAAAATCAGTGATCGATGCTCACGGCTGGTAATTATATAATGTTGTTCACAATCAAACCAACTTTTTGAGTATCATGTCCCACTGGACTTTAAAACAAGCGTCTCAGATTTTTTATCTTGTGTTGCTTATTGAGTCCCCAATTGCATATAATTTATCCTTTAATGGATGATTCCCTTGTACATTTAGACAGGTTAATAACACCCCAGGTTATACTTTATTTCTCGTCCCATTTCAAAAACACTGTCAATAGGCATCCCGGAACCCGTACAAAATACAGGGCTCAGATAGCTTACAGTAGACCCAATCATATGTCTATATTGATAAATAAACACAAATATTGCCTTCATACTATATTTGGTTGTCATAAATAAAAATCATTGCAAGAGGACTTTAGATTTCTGGTTTTCAAAGTCCCTCTTTCGTTACACGCATTACAAACGACAAATACTTATAATAGGACCCCTTTAGTTCTTATTAAAACATAACCAACTGTTTGGGACAAATCTGTTTTTGATAAACCGTTTCACAAGAACAAAAAAAATTGTTTAACAAACTCATTTTTAGCTAAATGGGACCTGACTTCCCATTTGATTTTAGAAATAAGCATAAACTCGGAAGCCGGGTCCAATTAAAACCGATTCCACTACATTAATAATGCATGAGTGCTATGAGTTCACGTGGGGTTTAGGATCAATTAATAATCACTGTAGCTGCAATGCTTTTACAATTAATCACATTTGTAGTTCTTATCCGGAAGCTATTGATTGAAATGTAATTGGACAGTGAGACGTTAGACTATAATGATCGCTTCCGTGATCTTCGTAGTTGGGAGTTTCGTAGTTATATAGCGTAGGCTGCTTAATATATCGTTCTAATATATCAAATAAATAGTACAAAACTTAATAATGATCCCAAGCCAAATATTATAGACTAAAGAAAATAAAAAGGTGTTAGATATATATAAACTGTAAAGCAGGATAAAAAATAACCTTTTTAGAATAGTGAAGAACTTGCTGCTTATACGTACTTATGCTTAAACTAGCGATTTTGCAGACTACATGAAGTATAATTTAACAAGAAGCAATATTATACTTACATAAGCGAGGGATAATGACAAATGTGTTTTTTTACATAAATCTATGATTTTTGAACTTGTTGCTAAAGTTTTTATATTCGCAATAGTTTAGTAAACGTTTTTATTCATGTTGTAGGACGGGGAATGGTTATGTTTGGAACAATAATCAAATAGAAAATGTTCTATTACGAAATTAAGATATGTTTTTTATTCATCTTTTATAAGAAAAAAAGAACTACTCGCTAAAGGATATTACAATTCAAAAAATAAGCGGATTTTTATCATACAATTATGCCGTTCGATCAGAAATGAATATGACTTGTCGTAGGCTCCGCAAACACGTATGCCTATAGATGCATGATTAACTACCACCACGTCTCTTTTAATAATGATACATACATTTACATCAAATTCCTATCGATACATAGCCAAGATCAATACAAAAAACCAATGAAGGGGGCTTGAAACTTATAAATGAGGGAAACCCAAAAATGGACAAAGGAGAAAAGAAATTAATGGAACGAGAGAGATTCATGTGAACAGTTCAGAAGCATTGAACACAGAAAACCTGTTTTAATACTAGTTTTTTGATAAAAGCAAGAATTGGTTGTCATAATTAATTGGATTCCTATTTTTATTAGAATGCAGTTTATGCATCGTTGGATATTGCACTCAATGATTCATAATTAAAGATGTAGTGGATAAGCTTTTAGATATTTAATCATTTCTCTCGTACACGTGGAAAAGAGAAATTTATTATAATATCAAACGTATAAAGACAGAAAATTGTAACTGCAGATACCTGGATTGGACTGTAACAGCACTCTTACACTTGCCATCCACCAGCCAGTTATATTCTTTACGTGTCGTGACAAACTTTCTTTGTAAAATAACTTATTTACAGAGAAAATTAACACGAGGATCGACATCAGCTTTTGCTTTTTAAGTAAACCAGGTGGTAGCTAATGATATAAAAAAAGTTTACTGATCAAATGAGACTTTATAAGCCTAAAAAGGCAATGAATCACATACCAAGCATAGGAACTAACTTTCCGGAATTCGGGTATAATTTCCAGAAACAGAATTCCAACCCAATTGTATTTTAAGCACGCGTCTTGCCAAGTTAAAGACACTAGAGTTGTTTTTATTCTGTTAGTCTGTTGTGCAATAATAGTCATTGTTATCAGCATTATTTTTTACTCAACCCCTCGCAAAGCTATACCATAGCTATTTTTAAAAAAAAAACCCCCCAATAAAAGTTCATTATGGTAGGCCAAGATAATATAATATTTGCTTCTAACTCAAGTTAAAAAGCAATGAATCATGTTGACTGTGGAGTCTTGCGGGCGTGATATTTGTATTTAACATTTTTGATATGCAATTGACTACGTCAAGTATACCGCATACTATGCTGTTTTCCGTTTCAGGTTTCTAAAAATTCCATATTTTCAGCCATTCAAATTTAAAGTTTCAGTATGTGTAGTATCAAGATGTTATTGACTTCAAAGGGCCCTTAATTATTAGGAAGACAGACATCGTTTCCTTAAATTACTTGTTGCCCTGAAACCTAAGATACAGATATAGACAGCTTATTTAATTAAGACTTCGATAGTTGTCTGCTAAAATCATTGGTGTAGATCTAAAAAGGATTATTACCCCGTCGGGGTCCCCAACCTAGTTATGACTATGGCTGGTGCTGATTAACGTATCATTATTAGAAAAAAAAATACAATTACCGAATGTTGACAAATAGTTGTCTTAATTATTTGTCATTTATTTGTTGTTTGTTTACATTAATGCTTAGCATTTAAGCCGTTACTGTCCAAAATAATAAACCACTTAATACACTGAAAACCCTAAGCAGCTTTGGTAATGTTAAAGATACCTGCCTAAACATGTTTTATTCGAAGAAGATATTTCCGACTCGGTCATGGTAGGAAGAGGGTAGGACCAGCAAAATAATTATAACAGTATAACTTGTCTATGTCGTACACTGACCAAAAATGGATTGATATTCCAAAAATCGGATTTCGTGCTACAAACCACAGATGGCATCGGCACATGTATTCTGATAAACCGAGAACCTATCAAATCAGCTTGTGCGCCTTGAATAACAAGACGCAATAACACGTTACGATTTTTTTTTTGTCAATGTTAAGAGTTTCGATTCGATTAACTAATAATCCAGTAAAGTTGAATGGCTATAATGTAACGGAATGTTCTGACAAAGAAGGAGTGCGATGAACTCAACGTATGGTTAATGAGGACGTATATTATATTCCTGTCTGATCTGAACTATTGGATGTACACATGCTCTATGAATTTCTCTGAATATATCCATGATATTTGCCTTATGTATACCTCAATTTGACTCTGGCAGGCAGATACCCACGTTTTTGGTCCCATAAAAGTCATCTTACTGTGATGACTACTGGTGTTTTAAAGCAGAAACCCCTATTTACTTTTTCCTAATTTCAAATAAATTTCATCGGTTCAAATAAAGCTTTTAAAAAGGCCCATATTTGTACCACTCCATTGAAAAGCGGACCTTTACTCATGACTTTCAAGAGCTGTCTTTTAGATTACTGTTAATTCTTGACAGCATGTGGTCTGCCTTTTCGTGCCGTTACATCCTTCCGAGACTTTTGTGTCCTTGACCTTTTGATCTCACAGAATTAGTTGAATTTTTATTACTTTGACAGAATCTTAATGTAAACCGAGTTTGTAATAAGGAAACATACATTAACGTTTTTTGTAGATATTCCTGTAACTTTGACTTGATTGCTCTACAATACTTCTACAACCTTTACTTTTTTAAAGTCCGTGTTCCTTTTTTTTTTTTGTAAATCCCCATATTGGGCAGTGGAATGACTATATCTGAGATAGGGTTTGTATCAATATATGACCAATTTACGCTGCGGACACAAAAAACCATGATTCTATAGGATAGGGATGACGCCATGGTATGATGATCATCGTAGGTCTAAAAATGATAATAAACCCCCTTTGGACGGCACTCTTTTCGATAGAATGTATATTTAAACTAAAATTTATATATGTATTAATGTACATCAAAACAAAGATAACGTACGTGCGCATCATTCTTTATTTTAGTCATAAGCTTCTCACATTGACTTTTGGTGTTACCTGGTAACTGAAAAAAAAAAATTGCTCAATTTTCTCTAGAATCTACAACTGCATCATAATTGCACACTAGACTCATCATGATGACTTGAACAATATCTATATGCATGTAGTGCACATATTTAGATCAATGATTGACATGAAACACATCTAAATACATTAATGAATTAAAGGTCATTATGAAAAAATTGAGGATCGGAGAAATGAATATTTTTTTTTTATACATCAGCTGCGAATAAGATATATTGCATCATTTTATGGTCAGAAAACACAATCGACTTTCATTATATAATATGTTGCTTTTTTTCTTTTTCTAATTCTTCTTTCTCCTGTTTATTTTAATAGCATTATTCTTTTCTTTTTTTTCAATTGCAACCTCTTTTTTTTTTTCTCATTTTTTTTTTCGATCCCATATAAAAACCAAAGCAATTCTATATATACATATACATCAATGTTGGAACTCATCATATCTGCCGTCCAGGTAAACATATCTCGATATGTGATACAAATTAACATATTAGTAACAAAGTCTCTTTTAAGGCAATCATGCAAGTAATGGCCATTGTTTTTCTTGGTGTAATCCTATCGAAGCGAGGATATATCGACAATGATAAACAGAAGGTATAGATTGATTTATGATTTGACATTTATCAATGTATTCACCAAACAATTACAGTGGCTATCCAAACTAAACCTGGTATTTTTTACACCTTGTCTGTTGTTTTCAAATATTGCTTCTGTGATATCCTATGAAAGATTATTGGCATTTTGGCCAATTCCTGTATTTTACATTGTCTTTACAGCTACCTCATGGATCCTCTGTCAATCTGTCATTCCCGTTTTTGGTATTGATAAATACTATCGACGGTTTGTCTTGGCTTGTGTTATGTTTTGTAACACAAACTCTCTGCCAGTTGCTATAATTTCTAGCTTGGCTGTTTCTGAGGCGGGAAAAACGCTATATTGGAATCAAGATGATAATCAAGATATGGTTGCTGCTCGGTAAGTACACCCTTAAATAAAAGGGAATATATTTCTGGTTTTTGTCCAAACAGCCATTAACCCTCTTTTACTCCCTATCAATAGTGGCATTTCTTACACCTTATTTTTCGGCCTTTTCTGCAATATTTTAAGATGGTCTTATGGATACAATTTATTACAAAAAAAGGCAGAAGATGATGATACGATAGTGATAGATTATACACCTTCTTCCTATGAAAATTCTATAGGTGATTATGGTTCAAATGCGAATAACGATAATAGCCGAAGATCCTCCTCTGCAACCGTTTCCGAAGTAGATTACAACATCAACGAGGATTCAATTAAATGCGATGTGCCCACCTCGATTAACGAAACCACTGGATTATTTATATCTTTTCCTCGACCAGAAGAGACGTCGATCCTTCGTCGATTTCTCAATATTTTTGTCACTATCGATAAGTACATGTCGCCACCTCTTTATGCTGCATTACTGGCCTTGGTTGTGGGATTATCTCCACCACTCAAACACATGTTATACGATAGAGATTCATTCTTTTATGCATCACTTACAAAAGCTATTGAGTCTTGCGGCAAAGCATCGGTTCCGATAGTATTAATATGTCTCGGTGCGCAACTTAAAAGTATTCGAGATACTCAACAAACCAACACAACTCCCAAAAGCAACAAGCCAATTTCAATGTCTATCTTTATCCGCATGTTTCTGACTCCACTTTGTGTCCTCCCTATTGTGTATGCATTTTCTGTTTTTGGCAGCCAATGGTCCGAATTAGCTACAGATCCCATGTTTATTGTCAGTATGATCGTAGTTGGATGTACACCCACAGCCATTAATCTGTCACAGATCACCCAAGTTAGTGGAATTTTCGAAGAAGAGATGTTAAACGTGTTATTCTGGAGTTACGGTGTGATCTGCATTCCCGTTTGTACCTTTGTCGTTTTTTTAGCCCTTATCATGGTTGGCCATATGAACTAATATACCCCCCTTTACCCCTCTCTCTCTCTCTCTCTCTTTTTTTTTTTTTTTTTTTTTTTTTTCATTCAGTTGTACATTATATAGCATATATTAATCCATTATACATATCATTACACCCCCAATAAAGTACATTGTAAACAAATCACATTTATTCATCTAATCAGTACCGGAACTAAAGTAACTTGGTATCCAAAATGAATCTTCGTCACCAAACTTATCCAACCATGCAATGCCATCTTGCAATAAATGTTGCTATCATTTTAAAACTTTTAAAAAAAAACCTTAATTTCGTTAAAACAATAATAAATTACTTACGGTTGCTGTGTCGGTTCTTTCTGTGGTCCAGCCCAGTTCATTTTTAATCATTTCATAGTTGACATATCCAGTTTTCTATGTTTAATGTATCAACAAAAACGGCATCGAAAATAAAAAGTAGACTTGTTTTACCTGTGCTAATAAAAGTAACGCAGACTGATCCTTATCAAGTTCTTTTGGGACAGATCTCACCAACTTGCGAGTTCCAATCTGCAGTACCTCATAGCCACCACTCAGAGGTCTCAAAGTCTTTATAGCTCTCACGATATCATCTTCCGAAATCTGTGTTTGCTTATCCTTCTTTTTAACGCCTCGCATCACTTCCACCCT
Source organism: Mucor mucedo (assembly GCF_025094135.1). Taxonomy (NCBI): domain Eukaryota; kingdom Fungi; phylum Mucoromycota; class Mucoromycetes; order Mucorales; family Mucoraceae; genus Mucor; species Mucor mucedo. The sequence continues at coordinate 1,505 of NW_026252374.1, read as the reverse complement.
TCTCATAATCTCGCCTAGCTCTGTTAACCCACCATCGTTTGTCCTACTAGTGATGCATGCTTCTATGATCTGGATACCTAGTTCATAATAAAAATCACCTACTCCTAATAAATCTGCCCAGAAACCCTTGTTGGCTATCATATACGAATAAATATTGGGTAAATATATTGGTGACTATCTACTGTTAGGCTTATCTTACACGCAAGAGGATCGACGCCGATATTGGTACACATGCGTTGGAAATGGGCACGAAAAGTAGGATCCTTGCGAATGTCTTTTCGATGCTTCTGTGCAAATTCTTGAAGGTTTGTCTTGAAAATGTCCATCTGACTTTGAAGCTATCACTTTGGGTTAGCCTTTGCGATTCGTCTTTTACGCCCAACTATAACTCACCTGTTCCAATTCCTTGGCAGCAATCGAAGCACCGATTTGATGGTACTCTTTCTAGAAAAGGGAGGGGCTTGTCAAATGATTGCATCGCATACATGCCCTGCTTTTACCATCTTACACCTGCTCGCTCTCTATTATGCACATTAGCATAACCAGCAGCTCTTCTTCTCATTGCAAAAAAAAAAAGAAAAAAGAAAAAGAAAGGATAAACAAATCATTAGACACCCCGCCGCATAAAAGAAAAAAGAAGGATTTTATTTTAGGTGGTATCTGTAAGAGTGGATTCAGAGGATATATTTGCTCTACTGGCAAATACTAAAATCCACTTCATATTTGTCAACATATATTTCAGTGCTTTTGTCCAAAGTTCATCTTGGTTAAATTGAACTCGGATTGATAATTCACCAATTTTATCCTTATTAATTCGATAAGGTAACCTTAAACTTTTATCCCTTTCTTCAGCATAGTCAGTCAGTTGTTTTAAGCAGTTCAGGACAGCTACCATAGCATGATCAAATCGGCGGTTTAAAAAGAACATCTTGTTAATTCCAAAGTCACCAGATCCATATCTAATAAGAAAATGAGTGAGTCCGGAACGACTGTGGCCACATGTATATACTCACAGCTCATAAGATACAACGCTATCTCCATCCACTTTTTCTACCCTCGAAAAAGACCCCATAGGCACAAGCCTATACATATTAAATTGGAACTTGAGCTTACTGGCAACAGTATATAATAATAAAAGCGTTTGGCCCCAAGCCGCATTAATTTCGTTCCATTCCACTTGATTCGGTCCTATCCTGCCCAATCTAAAGCCATTAATTGTACCAAATGCGCCATCATGCGATATACAAAACGCATCATTGTAAACCACTGTCTTTTGTAGTCGATCATATTGTCTTACATCATGATCGTATTTCAAATTAATGGCGTCTCTTTCGTTTTGGAAGTTTTGTAGGTTCAATTGGTATTCGTTACTCTTTTCCCAAAAGTCTTCTTCTTGTTTATCCAAGTCTTTCATCTCATTGTCCAGTGCCTGAAGTTCTTTCTCCAAGTCCTCTTCTTCTTGCTTCAATTTAGATAATTCTGCATCCGCTTCATCTTCTGCTAAT